>NC_057801.1:629088191-629228307 GCF_018294505.1 Triticum aestivum
GGAGAGATGCTCCATCCCGCACAGTGAGCTAGTGGCGCTCCAAGCCAAGGGGTTTCTCCCCCTAGCCTACATGGTCCCGGTTCGAGCCGAGCTCGCCACCTATAATGGTGGAGAGCAAGCGGAGAGTGTCCCCAATCCATCCAAAGGAGAGCGGGTATGCCTTGTCCCTTATTTGATAAGAGGGCTCAGATTTCCAATTCATCTGTTTCTCCGGGGGCTCCTGGAGTTCTACGGCCTCTAGTTGCACAGCCTTACGCCTGCCTCCATATTGCATATTGCGGGCTTCGTAGCCCTTTGCGAGCTACTTTTGGGCGTCGAGGCTCATTTCGCACTATGGAAGAAGTTGTTCTGCCTTGTGCTCCGTTCTCAGGAGGGGTCGATATATCAAGTGGGCGGAGCCGAACTATGGCGCATTGCCGGGACCGGATATCTATCCGGAACCACAAAGAAGGCGTCCGAAGACTGGCCTTCAGAATGGTTTTATATAGAAGATGTCCCCCTGCCGTACCCTGTTCAGATCGGCCTCCCTGAGTTCGATAATGCTCCTTTGAAGAAGCGCCTAAGTTGGCGTCCACGAAGCCCTCAGAAGGAAAATGATAGGGACGTCCTTTACCTGATGAGCCGGATAAGGTTGTTAGCTCATTCCGGATTGACCATGATCGAGGTCATGGCCACATGCATCATGCGGGGGGTGCAACCGCTTCAGTATAGAGGCCACCCCATGTGGGATTTCAACGGGGAGGACGACGCCACCCGGTGCGGCCGTAAGGGGCCGGAATCAGCTGCCGCTCTAATAAAGACCTTGTCCGCTTTGTACAAGGGAGAAGAGGAGGAATTCCTCCATGTCAACCCACGGGGCGGATTTTCTATGTACAATCCTCCAAGCTGGGTAAGCGAACACTTTCACTCGCCCATCCGTTTCATATTCCCATAGTTAAGTATTTAGTCTAGCAATTTCAACGCAGGAGCTACACCAGGCTGTAAAGGAGATAAAAAGCCCTCCTCCACAACCCGAGGACCCGGAACAGTCCTTCGACCCGGACTCCCAAGAGGACCCGGACTTATGTGTGGAGCTGATCGATGGGGTGTTTCATCAACTGAGCAAGGACAACACCTTGGTGGCCATTACGGCCGATTATCCCGGACTACTTCCAGCCTCTCAAGTAACCGAGACCGAAGTCCCAGCATTTTTAAAATGATCCATCCGTGCTTATTTTTGGTCACCGTATATCGATGGCGTTTTTGCAGGGGAAGTCCTTGAGGCGGAGGGCCAAGCCTGCGGTGGCTAGCCAACAAGGGGCATCAAGGCCCGACAGGCTGAAAAGAAGTGCGGTCCGGATTGAGACGCCAGTGCAACAGTATGGCGTGCCATTTTATTCCCAGGGTTTATTCCCTCAAGGCATACTAATGCTCGTGCTCTCTTCAGGAAAAAGAGCGCTCGCCGGACTATATCCGGAGAGGTTGCCCATCGCGCCTCCACCAGCCAGGCTCCAAGGCCAGGTCCGGAAGTGGAGGCGAGCACGAGGCGCGCACCGGACGCTCCTTCGACAGAGAATGCGGACGGGTTGTCTGCCACTAATTCCGAGGTGGAGAGTGCCATGAACCACGGGCGTCGCCGGACAGTTCTTCATGACGCTTGTTTCTCCCAAGAGGCATTAGATGCCTTCAATACGGGAGATGCGTGCCTCTGTGCCGCTCAAAATGGTCTAGCCAGAGCCATAGAACAGTATGTAAAATACATACGGGTGAGAAAATTTGATGGTTATATATGTCAGTAGCCCCCGAGACTTGAAACAGTTAGAATAACTGATTTAAGGGTCATTTGTTATGCATGATCTTATAGAAAAGAATACCCAATTGTCCCAGGAGCTGGAAGGGTGCAAAGCCCAACTTGAGGCCACACTAGCCGCGGCAGGGGAGGCCAAGGAGACCCCCTCTGGTAATATATGCTTCAAAAGATAAGTAGGTTTGTGAAGTGCGGCATGTCTGCAAATTTGACGATAATATTGCAGATGGTGCCGGAGTGGATCCGGACAAGCAACAACTCTTGCGCCAGTTAAAGGCCGGCGAGAGCGTGCTTACGAGGGTGAGGCAAGAGAAGAATAATCTCCAAGATGCAAACACCCAGCTGGGCGAGGAACTAAAGGATGTTCGTGCTCAGCTGTCGGACTCCGTGAAGGAGAATCGGCGGCTTTGACGCGGCATTTTTAGTAAGTGCTTGAACGAACTTCGAAAAAGAGTTCGGCGAGGAAGTCGATTAACAGAGTTATGTCTGTAGGTATGCTGATAGGTCGGCCTGCAGAGGAAATGCCCAGTTCTACGGGTGACCTTCTTCCCGAGCTCTCACAACTGCACGAACGAGTTCGGCAGGTAATGCAAGGCGTCGCCCAGGCCTTGTGGCCGTCCGTGTCCATGCCCGAAGGCCTTGGAGAGCTTGCAGAGAAGCTGAAGGGAGCGCGGCGGCGCTTCCGGTTATGGAAGATATCGGCCTGCCGTCAAGGCGCCAGGGAGGCCTGGGCCATGGTGAAGACACGGTACACGAAGGCTGACCCAAACCACATGGCCGAGGTCGGACCTATGGGGCCCGATGGGAAGGAGATACCTGTAAGTTTAGTGTACGTCCAGGTAGAGTTGGGCGCCAAATATTCCCAACAAGACTGTAAACTAGACAACCTGCTGGATGGTATTGAAGAGGAATATACCCAGTCAAAATGACTATGTAATTTAAGATGACATGTAAAATGCCTTCTAGCCGGATTGTAGATCGTTTGTCATGGCGGACCTTTTCTCTTCAACCTTGGGACCCGAGAGTCCGGAGTGTGTCCGAATACCCTCACGGTTATGTAAGAACCGGGGCATGCATGGAGACCAGGCGTAGGGGTCATTAGTGCTTGAACAGACAAGTGCCCAACTAGTTATGTTATATTACTTGGTTAGTAAGAAACATCTTCCAGGGAGAATAGTTCCGTTAGGGGTTCCTTTCCCTGGGAGGCATGCCCTAAAGTGCATGTCCGAACTGCAAAAAAAAGCAGAAAGGCATCTGGGGGCGGATAAAAATAAAAAATTGGGAAATCATCTTTAGTTCACCGACCGAATATTCCCTTAAGAACGCTAGCTTTCGGCTTCACCCAGTCTGAGGTACACATCTGGCTGACCAGGCAGTAACAATCGCAGAGGTGCTCCCTTTACCGCCTAGCCGAACAATCAGGAACGTAGGGGTAAGCACAGGAGCCAAGCAACCTAGCTTGGCCAAAACTTAAGTCATATCAATGCATATAATGGTGAATAAAAGGTACATGCGGAAGTGTGACACATGTGTTGGGCACGAGGCCCGTATAAACAAGCTTCTGTTAAAGAAGCCCCCAGGTATAATGAGCGTGGATAGCGCATAAATTGTTTGTGAATAAGGCGCGAACGAGCCCTCAAAGGCTGTAAGAGAAAAGGAGGGAGAAGGAGAGAAATATAAGACAGCTAATATGTAAAAAATAGACAGAGGAAGGAGACGAACAAAGAGTCCGGCGCTAGGCGTAGAATCTTCGGAGACGGGCTGCGTTCCATGGGTTCGGCTCGAGTCGGTTGTCCGATGCATCTCGCAGACGGTATGCCCCACCAGTCAGGACTTGGTCAGTGATGAAGGGACCTTCCCATTCAGGCTTGAGTTTGTCCTTTTTCTTGTCCGACAGGCATAGAACTAACTCGCCAACATTGTAAGTTTTGGCCCGTACTTCTCTGCTTTGATATCTTCGAGCCTGCTGTTGATAGAATGCGGAACAGGCTTTTGCCACGTCACGCTCCTCCTCCAAGGCATCCAAACTGTCCTACCGATCGAGTTCGGCTTCTGTTTCTTCGTACATGCGCACGCGAGGTGAGTCATGAATTCTGTCGCAGGGCAGAACTGCCTCTGCGTCGTATACCATAAAAATGGTGTGAATCCAGTGGTACGATTCGGCGTGGTCCGCAGCCCCCAGAGTACGGAGTCGAGCTCCTCTACCCAGTGCGTATTAGATTCCTTGAGGGATCGCACTAACCTGGGTTTGATGCCGCTCATGATTAGACCATTTGCTCACTCAACTTGACCGTTAGTTTGTGGGTGATAGACTGAAGCGTAGTCGAGCTTGATGCCCATGTTTTTGCACCAGAGTTTGACCTCGTCGGCTGTAAAGTTCGTGCCATTATCAGTGATGATGCTGTGGGGGACGCCGTAATGGTGTACGACCCCTGATATGAAGTCTATCACTGGTCCGGATTCGGCCGTCTTAACAGGCTTGGCCTCTATCCATTTGGTAAATTTGTCCACCATGACCAGTAAGTATTTTTGCTTGTGGGTTCCTCCTTTAAGGGTTCCAACCATGTCAAGCCCCCAGACCGCGAAGGGCCAGGTGATGGGTATAGTTTGGAGGGCGGTGGGTGGCATATGGCTTTGGTTAGCAAAGAGTTGGCAACCGACGCATCGTTGGACTAAGTCCTGAGCATCTGCCCGGGCCGTCGGCCAATAAAATCCTGTACGGAAGGCCTTGCTTACAAGGGCCCGGGCTGCGGCGTGGTGCCCGCCAAGTCCGGCATGAATTTCAGCCAGGAGATTTCGCCCTTCCTCTTCGGAGATACACCTTTGAAGGACTCTGGTGGTGCTTTTCTTATAAAGCTCTCCCTCATGGACTTTATAGGCTTTAGATCACCGCACTATGTAGCGTGCCTCGTTTTGGTCCTCTGGAAGTTCCTGCCTGGTCAGGTAGGCTAGGAATGGTTTTGTCCACGGGGCAATGACTACCATTATTTCGTGGGCTGAAGATGTTACTATGCTGCGCCGGCATTTTGTTGCTACTTGGTAGACTTTGGCAAGGTTGCGGAGTGTTCGTTTCTGCATATTATTTGATGTGAAAGTCTCGAAGACTGTTAATACCGTACTGGTATCCCTGGGTTGGTGCTCTGTGAGTTCTGGAGTTAGAAGCTTCTCGCCACTTCTGGCCACCTGCCGGAGTATCCAACATGCTCTAAGGCTATGAGTTGGTGTGGCGCCCTCTGTAGTATGAATTTTACAGGGTCCATTGAGCCATCCCTCCAGTACGGTTCCATGCCCTATAGAGGGTTTTTGCTTTTTGGTGTTTAACCCAGGTGCCTGGCGATAATGCACCGTTTTATTTCGGACTGGGGTTGTATTCAGGGCCGGATTGTCCCAAAATTTTATTTCGGTTTTCCATGCGCTTTCCATCGCACAGTACTTTCGTACTATGGATGCCAAGTCAGCGAAGCGTGTAATTTCACGGCGACTTATGGCGTTGAGGATTCCCTTGTCTGTGCAATTATTGCAGAAGAATGAAATTGCATCCTCCTCGCGGCAGTCCTCTATCCTGTTCATAACCAGGAGGAATCTGGCCCAGTAATGGTGTACTATTTCTGCGGGCTCTTGCCGAATTTGGGATAAATCCCTTATATTTGGGTGGGCGGGTGGAATTAAATCCGGAACCTCGCCCAATCTGAGACTCAGGGGCCAAGGAGATTCCGAACTCGGAAGCTTGGGTTCTTGGATATCGTCCCGTGAATCTAGCCCGCTGCCTGACTTTAGGTTCAGTGCTTGAGTGACGCCCTCCCCTCCGCAGGTATCCGGTTGGAGGGATCGGGAATCCGGACATAACTAGTCCTTAAGATAGATGAAGGCTTGCCGCATGGTTCCTCCACCACTGCAATGTGGTGGGTGACCCGGGGAGAGTTAATCTCTCTCAGATCAGGTTTAAGCCCAATCTGATCATAGTCTGTAGCGACTCCCAGGACGGTGATGTGATCCAAGAGCTCGTTTAAGGAAGAGAGCTCCATCGTATCTAGCTGCTCGGCGAGTTTCGAGTTGACGTGGAGATTGCTTTCGATGACCCGAGAAGTCATCAACGGCGCGGCGGCCGAACGGGCGGTTGTAAGAAAACCGCCTAGCCGGAGAGTTTGGCCGATAGCCAAAGCTCCTTTAGCAACGGTGATGTCTTTAACGACGGGATGAGGCATCCTTCCTGATGGCGATGGCACAGCGGAACTCTCAATGAAATCACCAATGTCGGTGTGAAAACCGGCGGATCTCAGGTAGGGGGTCCCGAACTGTGCGTCTAGGCGGATGGTAACAGGAGACAAGGGACACGATGCTTTTACCCAGGTTTGGGCCCTCTCGATGGAGGTAAAACCCTACTCCTGCTTGATTAATATTGATGATATGGGTAGTACAAGAGTAGATCTACAACGAGATCAGAGAGGCTAAACCCTAGAAGCTAGCATATGGTATGATTGTTGTTCGTCCTATGGACTAAAACCCTCCGGTTCATATAGACACCAGAGAGGACTAGGGTTACACAGAGTCGGTTACAATGGGAGGAGATCTACATATCCGTATCACCAAGCTTGCCTTCCATGCCAAGGAAAGTCCCATCCGGACACGGGACGAAGTCTTCAATCTTGTATCTTCATAGTCCAGGAGTCCGGCCAAAGTATATAGTTCGGTCATCCGGACACCCCAATCCGGGACTCCCTCATGGAGCATGATTTATTTATTGATTGTCTTCCTTATGAGTGGCCGTCGGGGACGAGCGATGGTCTTTTCCTACCAATCTATCCCCCTCGGAGCATGCGCGTAGTACTTTGTTTTCAATGGCTTGTAGATTTTTGCAATAAGTATATGAGTTCTTTATGACTAATGTTGAGTCCATGGATTATACGCACTCTCACCCTTCCACCATTGCTAGTCTCTCTTGTGCCGTGCAACTTTCGTCGGTATCATACACCCACCATATACCTTCCTCAAAACAGCCACCTTACCTACCTATCATGGCATTTCCATAGCCATTCTGAGATATATTGCCATGCAACTTTCCACCATTCCGTTTATTATGACACGCTCCATCATTGTCATATTGCTTTTGCATGATCATGTAGTTGACATCGTATTTGTGGCAAGGCCACCTTCAGAATTCTTTCATACATGTCACTCTTAATTCATTGCATATCCCGGTACACCTCCGGAGGCATTCATATAGAGTCCTATGTTGTTTTAAGTATCGAATTGTAATTCTTGAGTTGTAAGTAAATAAAAAGTGTGATGATCTTCATTATTAGAGCATTGTCCCAAGTGAGGAAACGATGATGGAGACTATGATTCCCCCACATGTCGGGATGAGACTTTGGACTTTATAAAATAAAAGAGGCCAAAGAATCCCAAATAAAAAAATAGGCCAAAGAAGCCCACCAAAATAAAAAAAATGAGAGAAAAAGAGAGAAGGGACAATGTTACTATCCTTTTACCATACTTGTGCTTCAAAGTAGCACCATGATCTTCATGATAGAGAGTCTCCTATGTTGTCACTTCCATATACTAGTGGGAATTTTTCATTATAGAACTTGATTGTATATTCCAATGATGGGCTTCCTCAAAATGCCCTAGGTATTCGTGAGCAAGCAAGTTGGATGCACACCCACTTAGTTTCTTTTGTTGAGCTTTCATACACTTATAGCTCTAGGGCATCCGTTGCATGGAAATCCCTACTCACTCACATTGATATCTATTAATGGGAATCTCCATAGCCCGTTGATACGCCTAGTTGATGTGAGACTATCTTCTCCATTTTTGTCTTCTCCACAACCACCATTCTATTCCACATATAGTGCTATGTCCATGGCTCACACTCATGTATTGCGTGAAAGTTGAAAAAGTTTGAGAATACTAAAGTATGAAACAATTGCTTGGCTTGTCATCGGGGTTGTGCATGATTAAATACTTTGTGTGATGAAGATAGAGCATAGCCAGACTATATGATTTTGTAGGGACAGCTTTCTTTGGCCATGTCCTTTTGAGGAGACATGATTGCTTCGTTAGTATGCTTGAAGTATTACTATTCTTATGTCAATAAGAACTTTTATTTAGAATCATTTGGATCTGAACATTCATGCCACAATAAAGTAAATTACATTGAGAAATATGCTAGGTAGCATTCCACATCAAAAATTCTGTTTTTATGATTTACCTACTCGAGGACAAGCAGGAATTAAGATTGGGGATGCTTGATACGTCTCCAACGTATCTATATTTTTTTATTGTTCCATGCTATTATATTACCCGTTTTGGATGTTTATGGGCTTTACTTACACTTTTATGTCATTTTTTGGGACTAACCTACTAACCGGAGGCCCAACCCGAATTGCTGTTTTTTTTGCCTATTTTAGTGTTTCGAAGAAAAGGAATATCAAACGGAGTCCAAACGGAATGAAGCCTTCGGGAGCGATCTTTTTGGAACAAACGCAATCCAAGAGACTTGGAGTGGACGTCAAGAAGTAGCAGAGGCGTCAACGAGGCAGGAGGGCGTGCCCTAGGGGGGTGGGCGCGCCCCCCACCCTTGTGGGCCCCTTGTGGCTCCCCTGACCTACCTCATTCGCCTATATACTCCTATACCCTGAAAACATCGAGGAGCACCACGAAAAACTATTTCCACCGCTGCAACCTTTTGTATCCGCGAGATCCCATTTTGGAGCCTTCGTCGGCGCTCCGCCGGAGGGGGAATCGAACACGGAGGGCCTCTACATCATCTCCAAGGCCTCTCTGATGAGTTGTGAGTAGTTTACCATAGACCTTCGGGTCCATAGTTATTAGCTAGATGGCTTCTTCTCTATCTTTTAATATCAATACAAAGTTCTCCTCGATCTTCTTGGAGATCTATTCGATGTAACTCTGTTTGCGGTGTGTTTGTCGAGATCCGATGAATTGTGGGTTTATGATCAAGTTTATCTATGAGAAATAATTGAATCTTATCAGAATTCTTTTATGTATGATTGGTTATCTTTGCAAGTCTCTTCGAATTATCAGTTTGGTTTGGCCTACTAGATTGATCTTTCTTCCAATGGGAGAAGTGCTTAGCTTTGGGTTCAATCTTGTGGTGTCCTTTCCCAGTGACAGCAAGGGTAGCAAGGCATGTATTGTATTGTTGCCATCGAGGATAAAAAGATGGGGTTTATATCATATTGCTTGAGTTTATCCCTCTACATCATGTCATCTTTCTTAATGTGTTACTCTGTTCTTATGAACTTAATACTCTAGATGCAGGCAGGAGTCGGTCAATGTGTGGAGTAATAGTAGTAGATGCATAATCATTTCGGTCTACTTGATGCGGACGTGATGCCTATATACATGATCATGCCTAGATATTCTCATAACTATGCGCTTTTCTATCAATTGCTCGACAGTAATTTGTTCACCCACCATAATACTTATGCTATCTTGAGAGAAGCCACTAGTGAAACCTATGGCCCCCGGGTCTATCTTTTATCATATAGGTTTTCATCTATCTTTATTTGCAATCTTTACTTTCCAATCTATATCATAAAAATACCAAAAATATTTATCTTATCTTATTATCTCTATCAGATCTCACTTTCGCAAGTTACTGTGAAGGGATTGACAACCCCTTTATCGCGTTGGTTGTGAGGTTCTTGTTTGTTTGTATAGGTACGAGGGACTTTTGAGGAACCTCCTACTGGATTGATACCTTGGTTCTCAAAAACTGAGGGAAATACTTATGCTACTTTGCTGCATCACCCTTTCCTCTTTAAGGGAAAACCAACGCAGTGCTCAAGAGGTAGCATTTATTTTTTTTGCCCATCAACTGGTGGTTGGGTGACTCGCTAGAGTGTATCCGTTTAGTCTGGGCCGCACACTGCTTGAAGGCAGCGGCTCCAGTTGATTTTTTTGGGCCCTCCATGTGTTTTCCATCCCACATTACTTTTTCACTACCTATGATAGTTTTTTGAAGCACTGTATGTGACGACGGTCGAGGGCATTCAATATTCCCTCGTCGGTGCAATTGCGATGAAAGACCGAAACTACGTCGCGTTGGGGCAATCTTTGATCTTGTTTTTAACAAGCAGGAATCTGGCCCAAAAGCGATGGACCCCTAAGGTTGTTGCCGCACATACATCAGGTCGTATATATCTGGAGGACCTGAGTTGCATGGAGAATATGGATTGTGGTGGATGGGTGGTTTAAAATTTGAATGTTGTCCCACATCTAATTTTGGAGCTCGTAGGGTCTCTAAGACGACCGGTTCGGGTCCGGGGAGATCTAAGGGCTCCCGCGATCCTATATCTGAGCCAGAGTCCAAAAGATGTGAAGTCCTGTCTGAAGGGAGAGTATCCGGCTCGAGGGATTTGGACACCCGAACATACTTGACCTTCAACATAGGGATGGAAGTGTCTCCGTCCTGTTCCTCAACGACCGCTACGAGGTGGGTGATCGGCGGGCTTCCCTCTAGTCAGGCTTGAGCCTGATCCGATCATAGTCCGTTGAGACCCCCAGGGTGGCGATGCGGTCCAGTAGCTCGTTCAAAGACGAGACATATGCCGGATCCATCTTTTCGTAGTACTCGAGGCCGATTCAAGGACGGTGTTCAGCGGTCATAGGGGGTGTTGTGGGCTTGAAGGCCGTACAAACTTCTACGATGAAACCGCCAAGCTAGAGGGTCTTCCCAAAAGTCAGGCTCCTTCTAGAAGTGATATTGCCGTTGATGACTAGGCGATCCATAGATCGCTTTTGTAGACAACACAGCAGTCCTCTCAATTAAAGCACCAATGTCAGTGTCAAAACCGGCAGATCTCGGGTAGGGGGGCCCAAGCTGTGCGCCTAAGGATCGATGGTAATAGTGAACAATGGGACACAATGTTTACCCAGGTTTGGGCCCTCTTAAAGGAGGTAAAACCCTACTCCTGCTTGATTATATTCAAAGAGTATAGAGGTTACAAGAGTTGATCTACCTCGAGATCGTGGTTGCTAAACCCTAGATGTCTACCCTATGAATATTCCGATGATGGTAATGATGTTAGCCTCTACGGACTAAACCCTCTGGTTTATATGCACACCGGAGGGATCTAGGGTTTGTACAAGGTTGGTTCACAAGGGAAGGAAACAATACACCCGGACTCTAATCTTGTCGTTCACATATGGAGAAGTCCCACCCAGACATGGAGGATGGTCTTTAGCTTGACCTTTACGGCCCATTCAACCCGACCCATACTCCTGGGCCGGACAATTGAGGACCCCCAAATCCAGGACTCCCTCAATGGCGTCAGGGAACACTTGACATGCTACTGAGCTAGTGGGTTGCACATCTTCTTATGGAATGCTTGACATGGAGGCCTGAGTCCTAGGACCTTCGCAAAGCCTTTTGAAGGAAGGCGATGCCTGAGGTGAAGGGATTGTGAAATCAAAGTCTTCAAGACTTTCTTGATTAGTCTCAAGCACCAGAGTGGTGACTTGAGCTGTTGGAGTGCGCAAAATAGCTTCATCATCCAAAGGAATATCTTGAGTGATTGGTATCATGGGACGGGGAGTCAGAGGACGGCCAATACTTATCAACTCACTACTCGTTGGAGCAGGTGATGATACCATGGGATTTGGTTCAATCTGAGGAAGGACGTTGATGTCTACTATGCAACCTTTTCTTGTAGACGTTGTTGGGCCTCCAAGTGCAGAGGTTTGTAGGACAGTAGAAAATTTCCCTCAAGTGGATGACCTAGGTTTATCAATCCGTGGGAGGCGTAGGATGAAGATGGTCTCTCTCAAACAACCCTGCAACCAAATAACAAAGAGTCTCTTGTGTCCCCAACACACCCAATACAATGGAAAATTGTATAGGTGCACTAGTTTGGCAAAGATATGGTGATACAAGTGCAATATGGATGGTAGATAGGTTTTGTAATCTGAAATTATAAAAACAGCAAGGTAACTAATGATAAAAGTGAGCACAAACGGTATTGCAATGCTAGGAAACAAGGCCTAAGGTTCATACTTTCACTAGTGCAAGTTCTCTCAACAATAATAACATAACTGGATCATATAACTATCCCTCAACATGCAACAAAGAGTCATTCCAAAGTCACTAATAGCGGAGAACAAATGAAAAGATTATTGTAGGGTATGAAACGACCTCAAAGTTATCCTTTCTGATCGATCTATTCAAGAGTCCGTAGTAAAATAACATGACACTATTCTTTCCATTTGATCTATCCTAGAGTTCATACTAGAATAACACCTTAAGACACAAATAAACCAAAACCCTAATGTCACCTAGATACACCAATGTCACCTCAAGTATCCATGGATATGATTATACGATATGCATCACACAATCTCAGATTCATCTATTCTACCAACACAAAGTACTTCAAAGAGTGCCCCAAAGTTTCTACCGAAGAGTCAAGACGAAAACGTGTGCCAACCCCTATGCATAAGTTCACAAGTTCACTGAACCCGCAAGTTGATCACCAAAATGTACATCAAGTAGATCACATGAATATCCCATTGTCACCACAGATAAGCACATGCAAGACATACATCAAGTGTTCTCAAATCCTTAAAGACTCAATCCGATAAGATAACTTCAAAGGGAAAACTCAATCCATTACAAGAGAGTAGAGGGGGAGAAACATCATAAGATCCAACTATAATAGCAAAGCTCGCGATACATAAAGATTGTGCCAAATCAAGAACACAAGAGAGAGAGAGAGATAGAGAGAGAGAGAGAGAGAACAAACACATAGCTACTGGTACATACCCTCAGCCCCGAGGGTGAACTACTGCCTCCTCGTCATGGAGAGCGCCGGGATGATGAAGATGGCCACCGGTGAGGGATCCCCCCTCTGGCAGGGTGCCGGAATAGCGTCCCGATTGGTTTTTGGTGGCTACAGAGGCTTGCGGTGGCGGAACTCCTGATCTATTGTGCTCTTGGATGTTTTTGGGGTATATGGGTATATATAGGAGGAAGAAGTAGGTCGGTGGAGCTGCGAGGGGCCCACGAGGGTGGGAGGCACGCCCAGGGGGCAGGCCCGCCTCCCTGCCTAGTGGCCTCCTCGCTTCTTTATTGACGTCCACTCCAAATCTCCTGGATCATGTTTGTTCCAAAAATCACTCTCCGGAAGGTTTCTTTCCGTTTGATATTCCTTTTCTGTGAAACACTGAAATAGGCAAAAAAAACAGCAATTTGCACTGGGCCTTCGGTTAATAGGTTAGTCCCAAAAATAATATAAAAGTGTATAATAAAGCCCATTAAACATCCAAAATAGATAATATAATAGCATGGAACAATCAAAAATTATAGGTACGTTGGAGACATATCAAGCATCCCCAAGCTTAATTCATGCTCGTCCTCAAGTAGGTAAATGATAAAAACAGAATTTTTGATGTGGAATGCTACCTAGCATAATTCTCAATGTAATTTTCTTTATTGTGGCATGAATGTTCAGATCCAAAAGATTCAAGATAAAAGTTTAATATTGACATAAAAATAGTAATACTTCAAGCATGCTAACCAAGCAGTTTATGTCTTATCAAAATAACATAGCCAAAGAAAGCTTATCCCTACAAAATCATATAGTTTGGCTATGCTTCATTTTTGTCACACAAAATGCTCCCATCATGCACAACCCCGGTTTCAGCCAAGCAATTGGTTCATACTTTTTAACGCGCTTCAGCCTTTTCAACACTCACGCAATACATGAGCGTAAGCCATGTACATAGCACTATGGGTGGAGTAGAGTATAATGATAGGGATTATGTGAGAAAACAAAAAAAAGGAGGAAGTCTCACATTGAAGCAGCTAATCAACGGGCTATGGAGATGCCCATCAATTGATGTCAATATGGGGAGTAGGAATTGCCATGCAATGGATGCACTAGAGCTATAAATGTATGAAAGCTCATCAAAAGAAACTAAGTGGGTGTGCATCCAACTTTCTTGCTCACGAAGACCTAGGGCATTTTGAGGAAGCCCATCATTGGAATATACAAGCCAAGTTCTATAATGAAAAATTCCCACTAGTATATGAAAGTGACAAAATAAGAAACTCCCTATCATGAAGATCATGGTGCTATTTTGAAGCACAAGTGTGGTAAAAGGATAGTAACATTCTCCCTTCTCTCTTTTTCTCTCATTTTTTATTTTTTTTTTATTTTGGTGGGCTTATTTGGCCTCTTTTATTTTTCATAAAGTCCGGAGTCTCATCGCGGCTTGTGGGGGAATCATAGTCTCCATCATCCTTTCCTCACATGGGACAATGCTCTAATAATGGAGATCATCACAGTTTTATTTATTTACAACTCAAGAATTACAACTCAATACTTAGGACAAAATATGACTCTATGTGGATGCCTCTGGCGGTGTACCGGGATATGCAATGAATCAAGAGTGACATGTATGAAAGAATTATAAAGGTGGCTTTGCCACAAATACGATGTCAACTACATGATCATGCAAAGCAATATGACAATGATGGAGCATGTCATAATAAACGCAATGGTGGAAAGTTGCCTGGCAATATATCTCGGAATGGCTATGGAAATGCCATAATAGGTAGGTATGGTGGCTGTTTTGAGGAAGATATAAGGAGGTTTATGTGTGATAGAGCGTATCGTATCATGGGGTTTGGATGCACTGGCGAAATTTGCACCAACTCTCAAGGTGAGAAAGGGCCATGCACGGTACCGTAGAGGCTAGCAAATTGCGGAAGGGTAAGAGTGTGTATAATCCATGGACTCACAATAGTCATAAAGAACTCATATACTTATTGCAAAAGTTTATTAGCCCTCGAAGCAAAGTACAACTATGCATGCTCCTAGGGGAAGGGTTGGTAGGAGTTAACCATCGCGCGATCCCGACCTCCACTCATAAGGAAGGCAATCAAAGGACACCCCATGCTTCAAATTTGTCACACAACATTCACCATACGTGCATGCTACGGGACTTGCCAACTTTAACACAAGTATTTATCAATTTCATAATTACCCAACTAGCATGACTCTAACATTACCACCTTTATATCTCAAAACAATTATCAAGTATCAAATTTATCATAGTGTTTAATGCACTCTATATGAAAGTTTTTATTATACCCAACTTCGATGCCCATCATATTAGGACTAATTTTATAACCAAAGAAAATTACCTTGCTGTTTAAGACTCTCAAAATAATATAAGTGAAGCATGAAAGTTCATCTATTTCTTCAAAATGAAACTACAGTCGTGCTCTAAAAGATATAAGTGAAGCACTTGAGCAAATGACAAACTACTCCGAAAGATATAAGTGAAGATCAATGAGTAGTAGAATAATTATGCAACTATGTGAAGACTCTCTAGCATTTAAGAATTTCAGATCTTGGGATATTATTCAAACATCAAGCAAAACAAAATAAAATAAAATTACATGACGCTCCAAGCAAAACACATATCATGTGGTAAATAAAAATATAGCTCCAAGTAAAGTTACCAATGAACGAAGACGAAAGAGGGGATGCCTTCCGGGGCATCCCCAAGCTTAGGCTCTTGGTTGTCCTTGAATATTATCTTGGGGTGCCTTGGGCATCCCCAAGCTTAGGATCTTGCCACTCCTTATTCCATAGTTCATCGAATCTTTACCCAAAACTTGAAAACTTCACAACACAAAACTCAACAGAAAACTCGTAAGCTCCATTAGTATAAGAAAATAAATCACCACTTAGGTACTGTTGTGAACTCATTCTAAATTCATATTGGTGTAATATCTACTGTATTCCAACTTCTCTATGGTTCATACCCTCTGATACTACTCATAGATTCATCAAAATAAGTAAACAACACATAGAAAACAGAATCTGTCAAAAACAGAACAGTCTATAGTAATCTGTATCATTCAAATATTGTGTGACTCCAAAACTTTTACCAAATTAGGAAAACCTGAGAAATTTGTGTACCAATCCATAGAAAAACGAATCAGATCAAAAGCACGTTTCTATGAATTATAAAAACTAATTTACTGAGCGTAAAAGTTTCTGATTTTCAGCAGGATCAACACAACTATCACCGTAAGCTATCCTAAAGGTCTTACTTGACACTTTATTGAAACAAAAGCTATAAAACATGATTACTACAGTAGTATAATCATGTGAACACACAAAAACAGTAGGGGTAAATATTGGGTTGTCTCCCAACAAGCGATTTTCTTTAATGCCTTTTTAGCTAGGCATGATGATTTCAATGATACTCACATAAAAGATAAGAATTGAAACATAAAGAGAGCATCATGAAGAATATGACTAGCACTTTTAAGTCTAACCCACTTCCTATGAATAGGGATTTTTTGATCAAACAATTTATGGGAACAACAATCAACTAGCATAGGAAGGCAAAACAAGCATAAGTTCAAAACTTTAAGCACATAGAGAGGAAACTTGATATTATTGCAATTCCTACAAGCATATGTTCCTCCCTCATAATAATTTTCAGTAGCATCATGAATGAATTCCACAATATAACCATCACATAAAGCATTATTTTCATGATGCGCAAGCATATAAATTTTACTACTCTCCACATAAGCAAATTTATTCTCATGAATAGTGGTGGGAGAAAACAAAACAAAATAACTATCATGTGAAGCATAATCCGATTGAAAATTAAAATCATGATGATAAGTTTCATGGTTATGTTTATTCTTTATGGCATACATATCATCACAATAATCATCATAAATAGGAGGCATGCTTTCATCATAATAAATTTGCTCATCAAAACTTGGGGGACAAAAAATATCATATTCATCAAACATAGCATACCCAAGCTTGTGGATTTGCATATCATTAGTATCATGGGTATTCAAAGAATTCATACTAACAACATTGCAATCATGCTCATCATTCACATATTTTATGCCAAGCATTCCAAGTAATTCTTCTTCTAGTACTTGAGCACAATTTTTGGAATCCTTATTTTCACGAAAGACATTAAAAAGATGAAGCACATGAGGCAACCTTATTTCCATTTTTTGTAATTTTCTTTTATAGACTAAACTAGTGATAAAACAGAAACAAAAAGATTTGATTGCAATATCTAAAGATATACCTTCAAGCACTCACCTCCCTGGCAACGGCGCCAGAAAACAGCTTGATGTCTACTACGCAACCTTCTTCTTGTAGACGTTGTTGGGCCTCCAAGTGCAGAGGTTTGTAGGACAGTATCAAATTTCCCTCAAGTGGATGACCTAAGGTTTATCAATCCGTGGGAGGCATAGGATGAAGATGGGCTCTTTCAAACAACCCTGCAACCAAATAACAAAGAGTCTCTTGTGTCCCCAACACACCCAATACAATGGCAAATTGTATATGTGCACTAGTTCGGCAAAGAGATGGTGATACAAGTGCAATATGGATGGTAGATATAGGTTTTTGTAATCTGAAATTATAAAAACAGCAAGGTAACTAATGCTAAAAGTGAGTACAAATGGTATTGCAATGCTAGGAAACAAAGCCTAAGGTTCATACTTTCACTAGTGCACGTTCTCTCAACAATAATAACATAACTAGATCATATAACTATACCTCAACATGCAATAAAGAGTCACTCTAAAGTCACTAATAGCAGAGAACAAATGAAGAGATTATTGTAGGGTATAAAACCACCTCAAAATTATCCTTTCTGATCGATCTATTCAAGAGTCCGTATTAAAATAACATGATGTTATTCTTTCCGTTCGATCTATCCTAGAGTCCGTACTAGAATAACACCTTAAGACACAAAGCAACCAAAACCCTAATGTCACCTAGATACCCCAATGTCATCTCAAGTATCCCTGGGTATGATTATATGATATGCATCACACAATCTCAGATTGGTCTATTCTACCAACACAAAGTACTTCAAAGAGTGCCCCAAAGTTTCTACCGAAGAGTCAAGACGAAAACGTGTGCCAACCCCTATGCATAAGTTCACAAGGTCACTGAACCCGCAAGTTGATCACCAAAACGTACATCAAGTAGATCACGTGAATATCCCATTGTCACCACAGATAAGCACATGCAAGACATACATCAAGTGTTCTCAAATCCTTAAAGACTCAATCCGATAAGATAACTTCGAAGGGAAAACTCAATCAATTACAAGAGAGTAGAGGGGGAGAAACATCATAAGATCCAACTATAATAGCAAAGCTCGTGATACATCAAGATCGTGCCAAATCAAGAACACGAGAGAGAGAGATCAAACACATAGCCACTGGTACATACCCTCAGCCCCGAGGGTGAACTACTCCCTCCTCGTCATGGAGAGCGTCGGGATGATGAAGATGGCCACCGGTGAGGGATCCCCCCTCTAGCAGGGTGCCGGAACAGGGTCTCAATTGGTTTTTGGTGGATCCAAAGGCTTGCGGCGGCAAAACTCCCGACCTAGTGTGCTCCTGGATTTTTTCGGGGTATATGGGTATATATATGAGGAAGAAGTAGGTCGGTGGAGCTGCGAGGGGCCCACGAGGGTGGGGGGCGCGCCCAGGGGGCAGACGTCCACTCCAAGTCTCCTGGATCACGTTTTTTCCAAAAATCACTCTCCCGAAGGTTTCATTCGGTTTGGATTCCGTTTGATATTCCTTTTCTGCGAAACACTGAAATAGGCAAAAAACAACAATTTGCACTGGGCTTTCGGTTAATATGATAGTCCCAAAAATAATAATAAAAGTCTATAATAAAGCCCATTAAACAACCAGAACAGATAATATAATAGCATGGAACAATAGAAAAAATATAGATACGTTGGAGATGTATCAGACATCATCATCTTACACATGGTCCTCATGACCAATGTCTTCAACTATGATGGGATCAACAGCTGGAATTTCTTCATCTTTAGGAGCCTATGTGGAAGTAGGATCATGGATCACTAGACGGCTCTCGCGGTTGGCTGAGGTAGGTAGAGCAACAGAGATTGGTTTGACGATCAGTGATTCTTGGGCAGAAACACGCTCTTTGCGTGAAGACTTTGAAGCTTTAGTCTTCAGCTTCTTCTTGGAGGGAGCTATGTCAGGGGCATCTTAAAGCTTCCTCCTGCGGGCTTCAGCCTCATCTTTCCGAGTTTTCTTTTGCTCAGAAGATGCTGATGCGACCTTTGGCTTCAAGCCAGTCATGCTGGTAGGGAATACTATGCTAGGTCGTTCCTGCCTTGGAGCATTGGGTTGGGCTTCAGCAGACTTCTTGTTCTTCTTTGCGGCAAGCTTGGGGTCGATGCCTGGACGCCCAAGTGCCTTTCTCTTATGAGCTTCATTGTGAGCTTGCACACACTTCTGCGCATAGTACTTCATGCGCTCGCATGGGCCTTTGTCTTCTTCACGCTTCTTGTTGAACTAGCCCTTGAGGTCATGCATCATCTGCTTGAAGTTTTGCACATCAGAAACACTGAGCCTGGCCATGTACTTCTTGAACTGGGCCTTCTCATAATCGATCTTGTTCTTTAGCTCAACAATTTTCTGAGCAATGGTAAGTTCATTGGCAATGGCTCCTTGAAAAATGACGTTCATGTCCACTGGCAACTGCAAATCATCAATGTTGATGTTCTGATTCTCGAACCATTCATCAATGAAGTTGATGAGAATGTCAACATCGAACAGAGGCAGATCCTGGAAGATTTCAGCCTCCTGTTTTCTCTTGATCAACTGTTCCAGAGCATCATCTGCAAGATCTTGATCAATTGACAGATAAATGGTGTTGTCTTCATTACATAGAACGGCAGCAGGAGTGAGTGCCTGCCCAGAGACCTTCTTGGGCTTTGGCTTCTTGGTTCTCTTATAGATGCGGGACTAATCTTCAGACTGCATACTTGTTTCAGGCGGTGCAATTTTCAATGGCTTCACAGTCGAAGCTTTTGGAGCAGCAGAGGGCTTTGAAGCTTTTGACTTCTTTTTTTGCTTTGGTGGTGTAGGAGCATCCTCAGAGTCTGCATCATGGGATAGGAGCCCATCGAAGTTATTGAAGGGACCAATCCTATTCTCATTGGCTTCACGTGTGCCATCAGACCATGGAGCAGACGGACTAGGGTTGAAGTTGAGTTTGAATTCCTTCTTGTTCTTGGTGCCAGATTCCTTGGCAAACTGGAAGTTGCGCTTGAAGAGATCATCATCACGACACCATCGAAGAGATGATGGGTCGGCATTTTCTGGATGAGGTCCTCGGACCATGCATGGATAGAAGCCTTGAGCAATAGCTTCATGCTTCGTATTTGGTTGCAAATTCTTGTAAAGAATATCGCCCCATGGGTGCTTAATAGCATTCTTTTTTGCATACTTGATAACCCACAAGTATAGGGGGTCGCAACAGTTTTCGAGGGTAGAGTATTCAACCCAAATTTAAAGATTCGACACAAGGGGAGCCAAAGAATATTTGAAGGTATTAGCAACTGAGTTGTCAATTCAACCACACCTGGAGATTAATTATCTGCAGCAATGTGATTAGTAGCACAATAATATGATAATTTTGATGATAGTAGCAGCAATAGCAGTAACGGTAACTGTGATAGCAGTGATATTGTAGCAGTAACGATAGCAGTAGTAACTTAGCAAGAACAATATAAGGTAAATTCGTAGGCATTGGATCGGTGACTTGTTGGATGATATTCATCATGAGTAAGTTATAACCTAGGGTGATACAACGCTAAATCTAGTTCATAAATATAATGTAGGTATGTATTCCGTAAATAGTCATACGTGCTTATGGAAAGAACTTGCATGACATCTTTTGTCCTAGCCTCCCGTGGCAGCGGGGTCCTATTGAAAACTAAGGGATATTAAGGCCTCCTTTTAATAGAGAAACGGAACAAAGCATTTGCACACGGTGAATACATGAACTCCTCAAACTACGATCATCACCGGGAGTGGTCCTGACTATTGTCACTCCGGGGTTGCCGAATCATAACATGTAGTGGGTGATTATAACTTGCAAGATCGGATCTAGAACATGGATATAAAGGGGATAACATAAATGGTTCAGATCTGAAATCATGGCACCTGGGCCCAAAGTGACAAGCATTAAGCATGGCAAAGTTATAGCAACATCAATCTCAGAACATAGTGGATACTAGGGATCAGGCCCTAACAAAACTAACTTGATTACATGATGAATCTCATCCAACTCCTCACCGACCAACGAGCCTACGAAGGAATTACTCACTCCCGGTGGGGAGAATCATGGAATTTGCGATGGAGATGTGTTGGTGATGACGAAGATCGAAGATCCCCCTCTCCGGAGCCCTAGACGGACTCTAGATCTGGCCTCCCGATAAAGAACAGGAGACATCGGCGGCTCCGTCTCATGAAACGCGATAATTCTTTCTCCCTGATTTTTTATGGAATAATGGGATTTTATATCATCGACTTTAGGGTCAGTGGGGCCACTAGGTGGGCAGCACCCACCTGGGCGTGCCTGGGGGGGCAAGCACGCCCTGGTGGCTTGTGCCCACCCAGGTGCCCCTTCAGGTCCCTCTTGGCTCCAGTAATCTTTATTGATATAAAAAATCCTTGCCAAGTTCTTTTCCATTCTGAGAACTTTTATTTCTGCACAAAAACACCACCATGATAGTTCTACTGAAAATAGCGTCAGTTGATAACCCACAAGTATAGGGGATCGCAACCGTTTTCAAGGGTAGAGTATTCAACCCAAATTTATTGATTCGACACAAGGGGAGCCAAAGAATATTCTCAAGTATTAGCAGTTGAGTTGTCAATTCAACCACACCTGGATAACTTAGTATCTACAGCAAAGTATTTAGTAGCAAAGTAGTATGATAGTAATGGTAACAGTGGCAAAAGTAAAGATAGCAGTTTTGTAGTAGTTGTAATAGTAGCAACGGAAAAGTAAATAAGCGAAGCACAATATGTGAAAAGCTCGTAGGCATTGGATCAATGATGGATAATTATGTCAGATGCGATTCCTCATGTAATAGTTATAACATAGGGTGACACAAATCTAGCTCTAGTTCATCAATATAATGTAGGCATGTATTCCGAATATAGTCATACGTGCTTATGGAAAAGAACTTGCATGACATCTTTTGTCCTACCCTCCCGTGGCAACGGGGTCCTAATGGAAACTAAGGGATATTAAGGCCTCCTTTTAATAGAGAACCGGACCAAAGCATTAGCACTTAGTGAATACATGAACTCCGCAAACTACGGTCATCACTGAGAAGTATCCCGATTATTGTCACTTTGGGGTTGTTGGATCATAACACATAATAGGTGACTATAGACTTGCAAGATAGGATCAAGAACTCACATATATTCATGAAAATATAATAGGTTCAGATCTAAATCATGGCACTCGAGCCCTAGTGACAAGCATTAAGCATAGCAAAGTCATAGCAACATCAATCTTAGAACATAGTGGATACTAGGGATCAAACCTTAACAAAACTAACTTGATTACATGGTAAATCTCATCCAACCCATCACCGTCCAGCAAGCCTACAATGGAATTACTCACGCGCGGCGGTGAGCATCATGAAATTGGTGATGGAGGATGGTTGATGATGACGACGGCAATGGATCCCCCTCTCCGGAGCCCCGAACGGACTCCAGATCAGCCCTCCCGAGAGAGATTAGGGCTTGGTGGCGGCTCCGTATTGTAACACGCGATGAAACTTTCTCTTTGATTTTTTTCTCCGCGAAATAGAATATATAGAGTTGGAGTTGAGGTTGATGGAGCATCAGGGGGCCCACGAGACAGGGGCGCGCCCCCCACCCTCATGGATAGGGTGTGGGTCCCCTGGCCTTGATTCTTTCGCCAGTATTTTTTATATTTTCCAAAAGTTATCTCCGTGGATTTTCAGGTCATTCCGAGAACTTTTGTTTTCTGCACAATAAACAACACCATGGCAGTTCTGCTGAAAACGGCGTCAGTCCGGGTTAGTTTCATTCAAATCATGCAAGTTAGAGTCCAAAACAAGGGCAAAAGTGTTTGAAAAGGTAGATACGTTGGAGACGTATCAACTCCCCCAAGCTTAAACCTTTGCTTGTCCTCAAGCAATTCAGTTGATAAACTGAAAGTGTTAAATAATAACTTTTACAAACTCTGTTTGCTCTTGTTGTTGTAAATATGTACAGCCAACATTCAAGTTTTCAGCAAAGATTATGAACTAACCATATTCACAATAACACTTAGATAACACTTAGGTCTCATGTTTACTCATATCAATGGCATAATCAACTAGCGAGCAATAGTAATAAATCTCGGATGACAACACTTTCTCAAAACAATCACAATATGATATAATAAGATGGTATCTTGCTAGCCCTTTCTGAGACCGCAAAACATAAATGCAGAGCACCTTTAAAGATCAAGGACTGACTAAACATTGTAATTCATGGTAAAAGAGATCCAGTCAAGTCATACCCAATATAAACTAATAGTAATGCATGCAAATGATAGTGTGCTCTCCAGCGGGTGCTTTTTAATAAGAAGGTGATGACTCAACATATAAGTAAATAGATAGGCCCTTCGCAGAGGGAAGCGGGGATTTGTAGAGGTGCCAGAGCTTGATTTTAAAATAGAGATGAATAACATTTTGAGCGGTATACTTTCACTGTCAAGGCAACAACTATGAGATATCGATATCTTCCATGCTACATACATTATAGGCGGTTCCCAAACAGAATGGTAAAGTTTATACTCCCCCACCACCAACAAGCACACTCCACGGACATCCGAAACAACAGGGTACCGTCCATACCACCAACAGTCTTGGGGGAGTTTTGTTTTAATTATTTTGATTTTCTTTGATCTTTTTGATCATGGGACTGGGCATCCGGTTACCGGCCATTTTCTCGTGAATGAGGAGCGGAGTCCACTCCTCTTGAGAATAACCCACCTAGAATGGAAGATATAGACAGCCCTAGTTGAGACATGAGCTGCTCGAGCATACAAAACAGAATTTCATTTGAAGGTTTGGAGTTTTGCACATAAAAATTTACTTGGAACGGCAGGTAAATACCGCATATAGGAAGGTATAGTGGACTCATATGGAATAACTTTGGGGTTTATGGAGTTTGGATGCACAAGCAGTATTACCGCTTAGTACGAGTGAAGGCTAGCAAAAGACTGGGAAGCGACCAACTCAGAGAGCGACAACAGTCATGAACATGCATTAAAATTAATCTACACCAGGTGCAAGCATGAGTAGGATATAATCCACCATGAACATAAATATCGTGAAGGCTATGTTGATTTTGTTTCAACTACATGTGTGAACATGTGGCAAGTCAAGTCACTCAAATCATTCAAAGGAGGATACCATCCTGTCATACCACATCACAACCATTTTAATAGCATGTTGGCACGCAAGGTAAACCATTATAAGCTCCTAGCTAATTAAGCATGGCATAAGTAACTATAATCTCTAATTGTCATTGCAAACATGTTTATTCATAATAGGCTGAATCAGGGACAACAAACTCATCATATTTACAAAAACAAAAGAGGCCGAGTTCATACCAGCTTCTCTCATCTCGATCAGTCCATCGTATATCGTCATTATTGCCTTTCACTTGCACGACCGAAACAGTGTGTATAATAATAATAGTGCACGTGCATTGGACTAAGCTGGAATCTGCAAGCATTCAATTCAAGGGAGAAGACAAAGTAATATGGGCTCTAAGTTAAATCAAATATCATGCATATGAGAGCCACTAAACATTTTCATTATGGTCTTCTCCTCTCGACCCCCAAAGGAAAGAAAAGAAATAAAACTATTTACACGGGAAAGCTCCCAACAAGCAAAATAAGAATGAGAAATCTTTTTGGGTTTTCATTTTAATTATTACTACAAGCATGGAAGTTAAACTAACTAATATTTTGGTTTTTCTTAAGGTTTATTAAACACACAAGAAGAAAACTAGAAAAAGAAAATTAAACTAGCATGGATAATACAATGAAAGAGTATGAGCACCGACAACTAGAAAGTGTGAGAACATGAATGTAAAGTCAGTGAGAAATAAGTACTCTCCCAAGCTTAGGCGTCTGGCCTAAGTTGGTCTAATGCCAAGGATCGCGGCTACTCTCCCCGGTGTACTGAGGAGTGTCATCTCGATACCACTGGCTGGCGATCTCCTCCGGATCCCACTGATAACAGGGTGAATGATAAGGGTCCAGTGGTGGTTCTGGCTCAGGCTCTGGAGCTGATGTCTGGCCTCGATGCGTGTACACATCCTTCGGCAAGACGAGGTAACGGCCTGCAGTTAAATCAAACAAGGAAGGCGCAGGCAGGGTAATAATCTCATTGTGTTTCTTATTAAATCTCAGGTTATACGTAAGCATCTTATCATCGTTGTCAACAATAAACTCGTGCGATACCATGCTCCTATAATCTAAAAAGGTAAGAGGCAGCAGTGTCTCCTCTTTCTCATCATGCCTAATAGGTATCTCAAAATGTTTATCAAGGCGTGCAACATAGATACCTCCAAAGATGGGGCCCTTTGTACGGTTTAGGCTTAACCGTTTAGCAATAATGGCACCCATACTAAAAGTGTTATCACCGAATAAGGCATGGAGCACAATAATAATATCAGGAACACTGAAGTTTCCACTATTTCCGCAACCAATTAAGCATCGACTAGCAAATATGGCAAAGTAGCGTAAAACAGGAAAGTGTATGCTAGTGATTCTTGCATCGGAACCCTTCTTCGAATCCCCTACAGTAATAGTGTTAACAAAACCATCCACATCCTTATGATATGGTTCATCAAAGCTGCCCTCAAAGGGTATTCTACAAGCCGTGCAAAAATTACGTAATGACATTTCCTTAGTCTCATCATATAAATGAAAAGATACTGAAGGAGGTGAATTCTTAGGATAAGTAAAAGTTTTGCACGAAAGTATTGGTGAGTAAGAGATACTATTCGATCCGGTCGTGGAGGAAGTCGGTGAGGCCCGCATTTTCAGCCAAAGAATAAAAGTCTTCATAAATCTCGGTTGCTCTCAAGAAATTATCACAAGGCCATTCACACGGCCGTACTTCCGCTACGCGTGGAGGATTATACTTGGCCTTTTCTTTCTTCTTAGCTTGTTTATCCTTAGAGCTTTGACTAGAAGATCCCCTCAATAATCTCCTCGTCATTTTCTGAAAATTTCTGAAATTTTTAGTATCTTCAAAATAAGAGTGAATCAAACTAAAGAAGATTGATAGCAACTACTCCTACAAGTGCCTAGAGCCTATATCATGCATTAGAATTACTTGGGACCTCATAAATTTGACATGCAAGCTCAAGAACAGGGTCACCTATGCAGCAAAATTTTGCAATGAATAAAGCACTAGAACAAAAACTAATTGGACCAATGGAGGAGTCACATACCAAGCAATAATCTCCCAAAGCAGTTTTGTGGAATGGAGCTTTGAGCAAGGAGATCGAAAATCGCAGCAAAATGAGCTAGAACTCATGCTTGAGCTGGATGGGATTTTTTTGGGAGGAAGATGGAGTGTGTGGGTGCGAGAATAAGTGGAGGGGGGCCACCATGGGCCCACGAGATAGGGGGTGCGCCCAGGGGGAGTGGGCGCGCCCTGGACCCTCGTGGCCAGGTGCATGCCCCCCTGTTGTGTTCTCAGTGCCTAAAATCCTCAAATATTCCATAAAAATCATACTAAATTTGCGGGGCATTTGGAGCACTTTTGTTTTCGGGATATTTTTTATTGCATGGATAATTCAGCAAACAGATAGTTAATACTATTTTTGCTTTATTTATTCTAAATAATAGAAAGTAAGAAGAGGGTACAGAAGGTTGTGCCTTCTAGTTTCATCCATCTCATGGCCATCAAAAGCTAACAAGGTTGATCAAGTCTTGTTAACAAACCCATTCCGAATAACGTGGAAACGGAGAAATTTCGAATAACACTAGGTTACCTCAACAGGGATATGAACATCCCCACCAATAAGAATATCATATTTTTTCTTGACAGTAGGAAGAGGAAATTCAAAACCTCCAATAATGATAGTTGGAATTTTTCCAATAGAATTGATGCTATGAACTTGAGGTTGTTTCCTCGGAAAGTGTACCTTTAACATGAAAAGTGACATTGCCTTTGTTGCAATCAATAACAGCCCCTGCAGTATTCAAAAAGGGTCTACCAAGGATAATCGACATACTATCGTCCTCGGGAATATCAAGAATAACAAAGTTCGTTAAGATAGTGACATTTGCAACCACAACAGGAACATCCTCACAAATACCGACAGGTATAGCAGTTGATTTATCGGCCAATTGCAAAGATATTTCAGTAGGTGTCAACTTATTTAATTCAAGTCTACGATATAAATAGAGAGGCATAACACTAACACCGGCTCCAAGATCACATAAAGCAGTTTTAACATAATTTCTTTTAATGGAGCATGGTATAGTTGGTACCCCTGGATCTCCAAGTTTCTTAGGTATTCCACCTTTAAAAGTGTAATTAGCAAGCATGGTGGAAATTTCAGCTTCGGGTATCTTTCTTTTATTTTTAATGATATCCTTCATATATTTAGCATAAGGGTTTACTTTAAGCATATCAGTTAAGCGCATACATAAGAAGATAGGCCTAATCATTTCAGCAAAGCGCTCAAAATCCTCATCATCCTTTGTCTTGGATGGTTTAGGAGGAAAAGGCATGGGTTTCTGAACCCATGGTTCTCTTTCTCTACCGTGCTTCCTAGCAACAAAATCTCTCTTAGCATAACGTTGATTCTTTGATTGTGGGTTATCAAGATCAACAACAGGTTCAATCTCTACTTCATTATTATTGCTAGGTTGAACATCAACATGAACATTATGTTTCAGATAAGTTATCTTGTTGGACTAACACTTTTACCTAGTATGTTTCAGATAAGTTCAACAATGAAGTGGCATGGACTAGAGGATGTGGAACCCCTTCAAGATGCTAAGGACAAAGGATTGGTTCAAGCTTCAAGGACAAGACTCTACATTTTCTATTTTAGTGGTCCAAGATCACATTGAGTCCATAGGAAAAGCCAATACTATCAAGAGGGGATGAGATGTTGCTTAATGGCTTGCTTGCTCAAAGTGCTTAGTGATATGCTCCAAAGCCCTCAACTACTTTCTCACATCCACATATGACCTAAACCAAAAGTCAAACTCGGCCCCACCAATTCCTTTTATCCGGCGCCACCGAGTTCAGATGTCATAGCCACTGCCACAAACCCTAGGCAAATCGGTCTCACCGATAGGGATCTCGGTCTCACCGAGATGGGATTGTAATCTCGGTGTGTATGTCCATTACCAAAATCGGTCTCACCGAGTTTGTGTAACCGGTCCTACTAAGATTGCAATGTAAGCTCTCTGGTTCCCTTTCGTAACATTTCGGTGTCACCGAGATGAGAGAATCGGTCCTACCGAGTTTACCTGACTAACTCTTTGGTTAGCTTATTACCAAAATTGGTCCCATCGAGTTTGTGTAATCGGTCTCACCGAGATTATGTTATGCCCTAACCCTAACCATATCGGTCCTACCGAGTTGGATGTGAGTCCCACCGAAAATCCTAACGATCACTAGATTTGCTGAATCGGTCCGACCGAGTTTCTCAATTCGGTCCCACCGAGATTGGCAAGTTGTGTGTAATGGTTAGATTTTGTGTGGAGGCTATATATACCCCTCCACCTCCTCTTCATTCATGGAGAGAGCCATCAGAACGAACCTACACTTCCAACTTACATTTTCTGAGAGAGAACCACCTACACTTGTGTTGAGGCCAAGATATTCCATTCCTACCATATGAATCTTGATCTCTAGCCTTCCCCAAGTTGCTTTCCACTCAAATCTTCTTTCCCCAAATCCAAATCCTGTGAGAGAGAGTTGAGTGTTGGGGAGACTATCATTTGAAGCGCAAGAGCAAGGAGTTCATCATCAACACACCATTTGTTACTTCTTGGAGAGTGGTGTCTCCTAGATTGGCTAGGTGTCACTTGGGAGCCTCCGACAAGATTGTGGAGTTGAACCAAGGAGTTTGTAAGGGCAAGGAGATCGCCTACTTCGTGAAGATCTACCGCTAGTGAGGCAAGTCCTTCATGGGCGATGGCCATGGTGGGATAGATAAGGTTGCTACTTCATGGACCCTTCTTGTGTGGAGCCCTCCGTGTACTCGCGCAGCTGTTACCCTTCATGGGTTCAAGTCTCCATCAACATGGATGTACGATATCACCACCTATCGGAACCACAACAAAAACATCCGTGTCTCCAATTGCGTTTGAATTCTCCAATCCCATCCCTTTACATTCTTGCAAGTTGCATGCTTTACTTTCCGCTGCTCATATACTCTTTGCATGCTTGCTTGATATGTATTGTGATTGTTAAACTTGTGCCAAAACTCCACCTGAACTTAAAGAAATTAAAAACTGCTACCTTTAGCACCTAGTGTCTAATCACCCCCCCCCCCCCCCTCTAGACACCTCTTCTCGATCCTTTCAATTGGTATGAGAGCTTTGGTCTCCATTGCTTTGGTTTATTCACCATTGGAGGAAGATGGATGAGTCTACTTTTGGGAGTCTTAGACATAGAGTACTTGTACTTGATGGAGAGTATTTTCATGAGTGGAAAAATGAGATGCTTGTGATTTTCAATCAATATCATTTGAACAAATACATTGCCAGCCCTTCTGCACCTCATGTTGATCCTATGCATCCCACCCTTGATGAGTCAATTGACATGATCAGAAATCTTAGAACTGTTAATCTTATCACTAGAGGCTTGCCTAGAAACTTGATTGGAAACTTGCCTACTCTTGAGTGTGCCTACACTATATGGAAATTTCTTGAGGAACGATTTCCAGATTATTCCTTGAAAAATCTAGATGAAATTCTCCATAAGTCTATTGCCTTGAGTAAGATGATTTCCAATGATCCTTTGTTTGGTGATTGTCTATTCGAGCTTACAAATCTTATGCGTGCCAAAGGAAATGTTGGAATCATTAGCGATATTATTTCCGAAGCTATTAAAATTCATAAATAAGATCATTGTCAAACTCACTCTAACGAATCACTCTCTCTAGGATTTGATCCACCACATGACGATGTTGAACATGGATACTATGATGAGGATGATGATAGTGACTTCGATCTTGATGATGCAATGAGACACTTTGGTCTTATGGCAAATCTTCGGGGATATATGGCAGGAGGAAAGGAATGGGTTCTTGATAGTGGGTGTACCGATCACATGACCGGAGATAAAGATATGTTTCATGAGCTTGCTGAAAACGATGGTCCTCGAAAGTATGTCACTTTCGGTGACAACTCAAAGGGTAAGGTGGTTGGCCTCGGTAAGGATGATAGCTCCATTCAAAATGTTATGCTCGTTGAATCTCTTGGCTACAACTTACTTTCAGTATCTAGACTTGCTGATTTCGGTTTCAATGTCCTATTTACTGAAATAGATTGCCAAGTGTTTATAGAGATAATCATAAAATGGTCTTTACCAGTATACGTAGAGGAGATCTTTACATTGTTGATTTCACTAAAAAGGCTCAACCTAGAACTTGCTTTATTGCCAAATCCTCTAAAGGTTGGTTATGGCATAAACGATTAGGTCATGTTGGCATGCGAAACCTTGACAAGATTATTAAAGGAAATCATATCCTTGGCGTTAACGATGTCATATTTGATAAGGATAGACATTGCAGCGCTTGTCAAGCAGGTAAACAGGTTGGAGGAAGGCATCCCGTGAAGAACATAATGACCACAAGGAGGCCACTCGAGCTACTTCACATGGATCTTTTTGCTCCCAACGCCTACAAAAGTCTCGGTGGAAATTCTTTTGGTCTAGTTATAGTTGATGATTTTTCAAGATTTACGTTGGTGTTCTTTCCAGATGATAAATCGCAGGTCCAAAAGATTTTCAAAAACTTCGCTAGGAAGGCCCAAAATCAATTTGAAGTGAAGATCAAAAAGGTTCGCAGCAACAACGGAACGGAGTTCAAGAACGCAAATGTGGACACCTTTCTTGACGAAGAAGGGATTTCACATGAGTTCTCGGCTACGTACACACCTCAACAAAATGGATTTGTTGAGAGGAAGAACCGGACGCTCATCGAAATGGCGAGAATGATGCTTGATGAGTACAAGACACCGAAGCACTTTTGGGCAGAAGCGGTTGAGACAGCTTGTCATGCAATAAATCAATTGTATCTTCACAAGCTACTCGGCAAGACGGCATACGAGCTCCTCACCGGTAACAAACCCCAAGTTGGATACTTTTGAGTATTCAGCTCAAAGTGCTACATTCTAGATAAGAATCATCGTTCTAAATTTGCTCCTAAGTCTCATGAAGGTTTCCTACTTGGTTATGGCTCAAACTCTCACACTTACCGTGTCTACAATAATTTCACCCGAAAGGTTGAAGAGACGGTAGATGTGAAGTTTGATGAATCTAACGGCTCGCAAGTAGAGCATTTGCCAATTGATGTAGGAGACAAAGACCCCTCGGAAGCAATCCAAGACTTATCTATTGGCAAGATTCGTCCAACGGAGGTGAAGGAGAGTACCTCGTCCGTCCAAGTGGAAGCTTCTACCTCACGACAAGGTGAACCAAGAGTTGATACGGAAGCATCCACAAGTGGGACACACCAAGTTGAAGAAAACGAGGAAGTACACCTAGAACGTCAAAAACCTCCTTCTCCACCACGATAAGAGAATGACAACGCCAACAATGAAGAAGGCCAAGAAGAAGAACAAGATGAAGAAGATGTTCAACCAAGACCCAAGCAAAAGCTTTCACGAGTTCGAGCAAGAATTGCTAAAGACCATCCCGTCGAGCAAATCTACCATGATATCCAAACCGGGAGAATCACTCGCTCAAAAACTCGTTTAGCTAACTTTTGTGAACACTATTCATTCATCTCTAGCATTGAACCTATGAAGGTTGAAGAAGCACTGGAAGATCCAGATTGGATAAACGCTATGCATGAAGAGCTACACAACTTTGAGAGAAATCAAGTTTGGACATTGGTTGAGAAGCCCGACAACAACCACAACATCATCGGTACCAAATGGGTGTTTCACAACAAGCAAGATGAAGATGGACAAGTAGTTCACAACAAAGCACGTCTCGTCGCCCAAGGCTACACACAAGTCAAAGGTATGGACTATGGTGAGACATATGCTCCCGTTGCTAGACTTGAGTCCATTCGCATCTTACTTGCCTATGCTAATCACCATGATATCACCTTATACCAAATGGACATTAAAAGTGCCTTTTAAAATGGTGAAATAGAGGAGGAAGTCTATGTTAAGCAACCTCCTGGTTCTGTCAATCCTAAGAAACCTAATCATGTCTACAAACTTCACAAAGCTCTTTATGGACTTAAACAAGCTCCTAGAGCATGGTATAAATGCTTGACCAAGTTCCTTATTGAAAAAGGCTTTGAAATTGGTAAAATAGATTCTACTCTTTTTACTAAAAGGGTTAATGGAGAATTATTTGTATGCCAAATTTATGTCGATGATATTATATTTGGATCAACTAACCCTCATTTTAGTGAAAAGTTTGGAAAGCTAATGTTGGAGAAGTTTGAGATGTCTATGATGTGTGAGCTCAAATTCTTTCTTGGTTTGCAAATCAAGCAAACTAAGGAAGGTACCTTTGTTTCTCAAACAAAGTACACCAAGGACTTATTCAAGAAGTTCAATATGCAAGAATTCAAAGGTATGACTACACCCATGCCTACTAGTGGAGATCTTGACTTGACCAAAGATGGTGAACCGGTCGATCAAAAGGTTTATCACTCTATGATTGGTTCATTGTTATATCTATGTGCTTCACGTCCCGATATTATGCTAAGCGTGTGCATGTGTGCACGATATCAAGCTGCTCCTAAAGAATGTCATCTTAAGGCCGTGAAAAGGATAGTGAGATACTTAATCCATACACCAAACTTTGGCATTTGGTATCCAAAGAGGACCTCTTTCGATCTTGTTGGCTACTCCGACTCGGACTATGCCGGTGACAAGGTTGATAGAAAGTCCACTTCGGGTACTTGTCAATTTCTTGGTAGATCTCTTGTATCTTGGTCTTCCAAGAAACAAAACTTGGTATCCTTATCCACCGCCGAAGCGGAATACATTGCCGCTGGTTCATGTTGTGCTCAATTACTTTGGATGACCCAAGCTCTTAAAGATTATGGGATATATTTGAAACATGTTCCATTACTTTGTGACAATCAAAGTTCTATCAAGATTGCTCACAATCCCGTGCAACATTCTCGAACTAAGCATATTGAAGTTCATCATCATTTCATTCGAGATCATGTTGCCAAAGGGGACATTAATCTTAAGCATGTTCGCACCGAAAAACAATTAGCGGATATTTTCACCAAACCACTTGCTGAGAAAGTGTTTTGCAGGTTAAGAGGTGAATTGAACAGCATTGATGCTTCAAACTTGGAGTAGGAACTCCATTTGATACATGCAAGACATGAGCCTATGACTAATCCTTGATATTTCTCTTATGATGATAATCTTATGTCTTGGACATATTTGCACCTTGCATGTTATCTAACCCTTGTAGGTACTTGGGTGAATCTAATTCTATGAGATTGCAACTCACTCACATCTTGAGCAATCTCTACATCACCAAGTCTTTACACAATGGTGGTTGAAGACAAGGAAGCACGAAACCATTCACACATATCCTTTGACAAATTCTATGTTGAGTTTCATGATTGTCATTTTGGACACACAAGTGCTCTTCCTTGCAAAACTAACCCATGTAGGAAGATGAACTAAAATTCCAAAGTGGTGGTCCCAACTCTTGATGAGCTACATCAACCTTGAGCAACCCACACAAGTTCAACTACATGATCATGATCAACACCACCACCCAAGGTATGTTATTCCATCTTAGAGAAGCTTTACTCCAAGTCATGAGTCAGAGCAACTCGACAAGATGTGAATACATCAAGATGCTTAAACGAAAAATGGTAACCCCATTTTGAGCTTAAACGATGAGTATGACCTATGATCAAGTGATCTCACTTGACTCCTAATTCAATATACTGTAACATAGGTGACTTTGTCGCCGACCAATTCTATATGAAGTTCTCTTGTGTTCTTTTCTGTGCTCTTGCATTTGTATCATGCATATTTGTTTCCCCTTTCAAAAAAAACTTCATCTAGATTTCTCTTAAGTTTCTTCTCTATTCTATTTGTTCTGCATTCCCTGCATCCAATTCATTGCAAATCTTTCAGTTAATTCCTTGCAAATCCTTGTGAGATCTTACTTGTCTAGTGAGCTGAGGTGACAAGTGTTTTCACTGTGATGAACTCGGTTCCACCGGTCTCTTGTTTTCGGTCCAACCAAATCCTTTTGATGCAACCGAAGCATACAACTCGGTGCCACCGATTTCACTACAGGAAAGACATTTTGCCACTTGTTCCTGCATTACTTTTGATCTAGCTCCACTCAATGAATATTGTCCTCTACCAGCATCACATTTAACTTGTCGCTTTGTTTTGTGACTCAGGCCAAACCCATTCATGACAAATTCCAGAAGACCCTTCTTGGAAATTGATGTCAAAGGGGGAGAGAGAGATCACATCAAAGCTTAATCACATCTCTAGGGGGACAGAATACTCAAGGAGAGAGTAATCTTCAAGGATCCCAGATGCTTGGTGTTCAAGAGGAGAGATGTTACATGTCTTCTAGAGGGGAAAGACATGTTCATATGTGCTTATTTGCATTAGCTCTGTTCATTTGTTTCTTTGAGCTCTAGTTTTCTGCTCCCTATCTTCTCCAAGTATCCCATGCTAGATTCAGTGGGAGCAAGACATAAGGGAAAGAAATTCTTTGAATTCATTGCACATATTTACCTTTGGGGACATGTCCATATCCAATGTGGTACTTAGTACTCACTCTCTACATGTCTTCCCAGTCTTGGTACTCTTGTGGTTTCTTTCGTTTGCTCTGGCTAGTAGGTGCATCTGTGTTATCTAACCTTATTTTCACAGGTTCATTTCATCCCAAGCCAACTCAAGACCACAAGGTAAGTATATGCATCACAGTCATGTGTATGAGGAATTCTTGCTGATGTACATACTGTTTGCAAGAAGGACTCATGAGCATGAAGGTACATTTCCCACAATCACATCTTTTGCTCTGATGCATATAGCCAAGATAGTAACTCATTGCCTACTCTGTCATGGTTATGCACTCACATGCTTCTATACTCCATATTCACTTGACTGAATACATGTAGGGGGAGCCTATGCATGTTACATGTTTTTCCAAAGCTTTACTTGCTATTCTCTATATCTTTATCTAAAGCTTTGATGTATGTTGTCATCAATTACCAAAAAGGGGGAGATTGAAAGCACAAGTGCTCCCTGGGTGATTTTGGTAATTAATGTCAACATATCTCTTGTTGGACTAACACTTTTACCTAGTATGTTTCAGATAAGTTCAACAATGAAGTGGCATGGACTAGAGGATGTGGAACCCCTTCAAGATGCTAAGGAAAAAGGATTGGCTCAAGATTCAAGGACAAGACTCTACATTTTCTATTTTAGTGGTCCAAGATCACATTGAGTTTATAGGAAAAGCCAATAATATCAAGAGGGGATGAGGTGTTGCTTAATGGCTTGCTTGCTCAAAGTGCTTAGTGATATGCTCCGAAGCCCTCAACTACTTTCTCACATCCACATATGACCTAGACCAAAAGTCAAACTCGGCCCCACCGATTCCTTTTATCTGGCGCCACCGAGTTCAGATGTCATAGCCACTGCCACAAACCTTAGGCAAATCAGTCTCACAGATAGGGATCTCAGTCTCACCGAGATGGGATTGTAATCTCTCTGTGTATGTCCATTACCAAAATTGGTCTCATCGAGTTTGTGCAACCGGTCCTACCGAGATTGCAATATAAGCTCTCTGGTTCCCTTCCGTAACATTTCAGTGTCACCGAGATGAGAGAACCGGTCCCACCGAGTTTACCTGACCAACTCTCTGGTTAGCTTATTACCAAAACTGGTCCCACCGAGTTTGTGTAATCGGTCTCACCGAGATTACGTTATGCCCTAACCCTAACCATATCGGTCCTACCGAGTTGCATGTCAGTCCAACCGAAAATCCTAACGGTCACTAGATTTGTTGAATCGGTCCGACCGAGTTTCTCAATTCGGCCCCACCGAGATTGGCAAGTTGTGTGTAACGGTTAGATTTTGTGTGGAGGCTATATATACCCCTCCACCTCCTCTTCATTCATGGAGAGAGCCATCAGAATGAACCTACACTTCCAACTTACATTTTCTGAGAGAGAACCACCTACACTTGTGTTGAGGCCAAGATATTCCATTCCTACCATATGAATCTTAATCTCTAGCCTTCCCCAAGTTGCTTTCCACTCAAATCTTCTTTCCACCAAATCAAAATCTTGTGAGAGAGAGTTGAGTGTTGGGGAGACTATCATTTGAAGCACAAGAGAAAGGAGTTCATCATCAACACACCATTTGTTACTTCTTGGAGAGTGGTGTCTCCTAGATTGGCTAGGTGTCACTTGGGAGCCTCCGACAAGATTGTGGAGTTGAACCAAGGAGTTTGTAAGGGCAAGGAGATCGCCTACTTCGTGAAGATCTACCGCTAGTGAGGCAAGTCCTTCATGGGCAATGGCCATGGTGGGATAGACAAGGTTGCTACTTCGTGGACCCTTCTTGGGTGGAGCCCTCCATGGACTCGCGCAGCCGTTACCCTTCGTGGGTTGAAGTCTCCATCAACGTGGATGTATGATAGCACCACCTATCGGAACCACAACAAAAACATATGTGTCTCCAATTGCGTTTGAATTCTCCAATCCCATCCCTTTACATTCTTGCAAGTTGCATGCTTTACTTTCCGCTACTCATATACTCTTTGCATGCTTGCTTGATATGTATTGTGATTGTTAAACTTGTGCCAAAACTCCACTTGAACTTAAAGAAATTAAAAACTACTACCTTTAGCACCTAGTGTCTAATCACCCCCCCCCCCGCCCCCCCTCTAGACACCTCTTCTCGATCCTTTCAACTAGAAGCATGCAAAGTCCTATCATTTTTCTTTTTCTTCTTTCTAGAAGGACTAGGTGCATCTACATTATTTCTCTGAGAATCTTGCTCAATTCTCTTAGGGTGGCCTTCAGGATACAAAGGTTCCTGAGTCATTCTACCAGTTCTAGTAGCCACTCTAATAGCAAAATCATGTTTATTATTCAATTCATCGAGCAAATCACTTTGAGCTTTAAGTACTTGTTCAGCTTGAGTGGTAACCATAGAAGCATATTTGCTAATGAGGTTTAAGTTCACCTTTAACTCTAGCCATATAATCACTCAAGCGTCCTATCATGAAAGCATTACTCTTTAATTCTCTACCAACATAAGCATTAAAACTTTCTTGTCTAGCCATAAAGTCGTCAAATTCATCTAAGCATTGGCTATGAAATTTAGTAGACGGGATTTCAACTTTATCATATCTATAGAGAGAATTTACCTTTACTACCTGTGTCAGGTTATCAAGACAATGTGTTTCTTCAACAGGTGATATATTAAGACCATGTATTTCTTCAATAGGAGGTAAATTCTTAACATCTTCAGCTTTAATACCTTTTGCTTTCATAGATTTCTTTGCCTCTTGCATATCTTCACGACTGAGAAATTGAACGCCCCTCTTCTTCGGAGTTGGTTTAGGAATAGGCTTAGGAATTAGCTCACTCGTCTCAGGAATTGGCTCAGGAAGAGTCCAATTATTTTCATTAGTCAACATATTATTCAATAACAATTCAGCTTGGTCGACTGTTCTTTCCCTGAAAACACAACCAGCACAACCATCCAAGTGGTCCTTGGAAGTATCAGTTAGTCCATTATAAAAGATATCAAGTATTTCATTTTTCTTAAGAGGACGATCAGGCAAAGCATTAAGTAATCGAAGAAGCCTCCCCCAAGCTTGTGGGAGACTCTCTTCTTCGATTTGCACAAAATTCTATATTTCCCGCAAGGCAGCTTGTTTCTTATGAGCAGAGAAATATTTAGCACAGAAGTAATAAATCATATCCTAGGGACTGCGCACACAACCAGGATCAAGAGAATTAAACCAAGTTTTAGCATCACCCTTTAATGAGAATGGAAATATCTGAAGGATATAATAATAGAGGGATTTCTCATCATTAGTGAACAGGGTGGCTATATCATTTAACTTGGAAAGATGTGCCACAACAGTTTCAGGTTCATTGCCATAAAAAGGACCGGATTCAACCAAAGTAATTATCTCAGGATCAACAGAGAATTCATAATCCTTATTAGTAACAAAGATAGGTGAAGTAGCAAAAGCAGGGTCATATTTCATCCTAGCATTCAGAGTTTTCTGTTTAAGTTTAGCTAGTAATCTTTTAAGATCAGATCTATAATTGCAAGCAAAAAGATCTCTAGCAGTTTCTTCATCCATAACATAACCCTCGGGAATAACAGGCAATTCATATTTAGGGGGAGAACCTTCATCATCACTATCATCAATAATTTCATCTTCAATAATTTCACTCTCTCTAACCCTGGCAAGTTGTTCATCAAGAAATTCACCAAATGGCACAGTAGTATCAAGCATAGAAGTAGTTTCATCATAAGTATCATGCATAGCAGAAGTGGCATCATCAATAACATGCGACATATCAGAATTCATAGCAGTAGCAGGTTTAGGTGTCGCAAGCTTACTCAAAACAGAAGGAGAATCTAGTGCAGAGCTAGATGGCAGTTCCTTACCTCCCCTCGTAGTTTAGGGAAAAATCTTAGTTCTTTCGTCTTTCAAGTTCCTCATAGTGATCAGCAGATATAAATCCCAAGTGACTCAAAGAGTAGAGCTATGCTCCCCGGCAACGGCGCCAGAAAATAGTCTTGATAACCCACAAGTATAGGGGATCGCAACAGTTTTCGTGGGTAGAGTATTCAACCCAAATTTATTGATTTGACACAAGGGGGGCCAAAGAATATTCTCAAGTATTAGCAGTTGAGTTGTCAATTCAATCACACCTGGATAACTTAGTATCTGCAGCAAAGAATTTAGTAGCAAAGTAGTATGATAGTAGTGGTAACAGTGGCAAAAGTAAAGATAGCAGTTTTGTAGTTGTTGTAACAGTAGCAATGGAAGAGTAAATAAGCGAAGCACAATACGTGAAAAGCTCGTAGGCATTGGATCAGTGATGGATAATTATGTCGGATGCGATTCCTCATGTAATAGTTATAACATAGGGTGACACAGAACTAGCTCCAGTTCATCAATATAATGTAGGCATGTATTCCGAATATAGTCATACGTGCTTATGGAAAAGAACTTGCATGACATCTTTTGTCCTACCCTCCCATGGCAGCGGGGTCCTAATGGAAACTAATGGATATTAAGGCCTCCTTTTAATAGAGAACCAGACCAAAGCATTAGCACTTAGTGAATACATGAACTCCTCAAACTACGGTCATCACCGGGAAGTATCCCGATTATTGTCACTTCGGGGTTGTCGGATCATAACACATAATACATGACTATAGACTTGCAAGATAGGATCAAGAACTCACATATATTCATGAAAACATAATAAGTTCAGATCTGAAATCATGGCACTCGGGCCCTAGTGACAAGCATTAAGCATAGCAAAGTCATAGCAACATCAATCTCAGAACCTAGTGGATACTAGGGATCAAACCCTAACAAAACTAACTTGATTACATGGTAAATCTCATCCAACCCATCACCGTCCAGCAAGCCTACGATGGAATTTCTCACGCGCGGCGGTGAGCATCATGAAATTGGTGATGGAGGATGGTTGATGATGACGACGGCGACGAATCCCCCTCTCCGGAGCCCCGAACGGACTCCAGATCAGCCCTCCCGAGAGAGATTAGGGCTTGACAGCGGCTCCGTATCGTAAAACGTGATGAAACTTCCTCTCTAATTTTTTCTTTGCTAAACAGAATATATAGAGTTGGAGTTGAGGTCGGTGGAGCATCAGGGGGCCCACGAGACAGGGGGCGCGCCCAGGGGGAGGGGGCGCGCCCCCCACCCTCGTGGATAGGGTGTGGGTCCCCTGGCCTTGATTCTTTCGCCAGTATTTTTTATATTTTCCAAAAGTTATCTCCGTGGATTTTTAGGTCATTCTGAGAACTTTTGTTTTCTGCACAATAAACAACACCATGGCAGTTCTGCTGAAAACAGCGTCAGTCCGGGTTAGTTTCATTCAAATCATGCAACTTAGAGTCCAAAACAAGGGCAAAAGTGTTTGGAAAAGTAGATACGTTGGAGACGTATCATCAGTCCGGGGTTAGTTTCATTCAAATCATGCAAATTAGAGTCCAAAACAAGAGGAAAAGCGTCAGGAAAAGTAGATACGTTGGAGACATATGAACTCCGCCAAGCTTAAAACTTTGCTTGTCCTCAAGCAATTCAGTTGATAAACTGAAAGTGAAAAAGGAAAACTTTTATGAACCCTTTTGCTCTTGTTTCCTAAATAAGCTTAAACAACACCCAGGTTTTCAGCAAGGATTATAACTAACCATGTCGACAATAACTCTTAAAAATTATATTAACTCATATCAATGACATAAACAACTGGAGAGAAATAAAAAGATATCTCAAATAGCAACATGTTGTCAAAACAACCATGATATAATATGGAAATAGTAGTATCTCGCTAGCCCTTTTTGAGACCGCAAAACATAAATGCAGAGCACCCCCAAAGTTCAAGTAGCGACTAAACATTGTAATTCATGGTAGAAAAGATCCACTCATGATGCAGCCAACATTAGCTACACACAATGCATCAGCATGACAGTAGTGCTCTTAGGTTCTGGTGCTTATTTGAGAAGGTGATGCACGACATAAAATTAAATAGATAGTCCCTTCGCAGAGGGAAGCAGTGATTTGCAGAGTGCCAGAGCTTAAGTTTTTAAAATAGAGGTAAATGATATTTTGAGACATGCACCCTACTCATTTACTTCACAACTATCAGTTATCAATATCTTTCATGTTAAACATGCTAGTGGCGGTTCCCAAGCGGAAATGTAAAGGTTATGACTCCATTGGGAGTTTTTGTTTGATTATTTGTAAGCTCTTTACTTTTTGCAGTTTGGGACTGGTCATCCCTATTACTGCCCTTTTCTCGTGCGATGGCGAGTGAATAAAAACTCGTACGAAGAATAACCCGCTTAGCATGGAATATACCGACTACCTCATGTCGTTCCATGAACGATCCAGACACACAAAAAGGATATTTATTTGAAGTTTTTAGAGTTGGCACATGCAAATTTAATTAGGACGGCAGGGTAATACCGAATATGGGTAGGTATGGTGGACTCATCTGGAATAACTCGGGTTTTAGGTTTTTGATGTACAAGCAGAGTTCCCACTTAGTACAGGCGAAGGCTAGCAAATAGGTTGAGAAGCGACCAGCTAGAGAGCAACAACAATCATGAACATGCATTATGCGTAAGTAACATTGGAATCTAGCATGATTAGGATATGAACACCATGAACATAAATATCATAGAGGCTATGTTGGTTTTTGAAAGAGCTGGATATTGACTAGAGGGGGGTGAATAGGCGATTTTTATGAAAGTCTTCAAAACATGGGAGTTTCGAAGACAAACAATAGAAATGACCCTATTCGTATGCAGCGGAAGGTAGACTACACTAGGCAAGCCATAGTCAAGTATTCAATGAAGTGAAAGCACGAAGACTATTAGTAGCTAGGTAGTAAGGATCAGGATGGAAGATAGTATGAAGCCAATCAGAACAAGTAGTCACTCAGTGAAGTCAAACAGATAATGCAAGCAGGCAATGACTTCATGAAGACAAACCGTAAGTAAAGAGAAGTGAGAGATAGAACCAGTAGCTTGGAGAGGACAGTGATTTGTTCGGCCAGTTCCAGTTGTTGTGACAATTCTACGTCTGGTTAGGGAGGCTGAGATTTAACTCAGAAGACCGCGTCTTCACCTTATTCCCCTTGAGCTAAGGACACTTAGTCCTCGCCCAATCACTCTGGTAAGTCTTCAAGGTAGACTTCCAAACCTTCACTAACTTTGTTCACCGGCAATCCACAATGACTCTTGGATGCTCGAAACATGACGCCTAACCGGCTAGAGGATTCACAGTCCTCAAGTGTAACAAGTCTTCAGATCACGGGGACAGAAAGCCTTCAGTGATGCCAAACACTCTTTGGGCTCTGGGTGGTTTGGGCTTTGTCCTCACAAGGATTCTCTCTCAAATGCTTCGGAGGTGGGTTGCTCTCAAACGACAAAAGCCGTGCACTAACTCTGAGCAGCCACCAATTTATGGTGTAGGGGGTGGGCTATTTATAGCCACTAGGCAACCCGGCCTGATTTGTCCAAAATGACCCTGGGTCACTAAGGAACTGACACGTGTTCCAATGGTCAGATTTCAAACACACGCGGAAGCTTGACTTGGGCTACAAGTAAAGCTGACTCATCCGACTCTGGATAAGATTTGCACTCATTGTGTTTGCTCGAAGACATAGGATTTGGTTGAGCATCACGTTAGTCACTCTGACTTTGTTCACTTGGACCCCACTTAACAGCGTGGTGGTTCCTATGACTCAACAAAGAAGAAAAGGAAACAACAAAACAACTAAGTCTCCGTGATCCATAGTCTTCATGCGATGTCTTCTCATGTCATAGACTTCACTGTGAATAGCTTCACAGACCACCATTGTCTTCAATGTCTTCACACATTTTTAGGGGTCATCTCCAGTAGGTAAACTGAATCAATGAGGGACTACTACCTATGTTATCCTGCAATTCTCACAAACACATTAGTCCCTCAACTAGGTTTGTCGTCAATACTCCAAAACCAACTATGGGTGGCACTAGATGCACTTACAATCTCCCCCTTTTGGTGATTGATGACACACTGGTTGAAGTTTTCAACGGGGATAAAAGTATGTGAAATTGTAAAGATATTGTCTTCATAGGTGGCAAAAGGCTCCCCCTAAAGATGTGCATATAAATGTTTTTCTTTGGAATGCAAATGCACATGGCAGGTTGTACTTGTGGAGATCCTCTTCAACTTACGAAGACAGTACATCATGCATGAAAAAAAATATAACTAGGATAATGACATGCATAATGAAAAATGGACGTCTGCAAGATGACTTCATGCAGGATTTATCATCGCACATGCAGAAATTATCGTCGTATCACAGAATAGCAGAAAAAGTAGCAGATGACCATCAAGTTTAAGTGTTACAACTCAAAGAACCAAATGGTTCAAAAGCGAGAGTTGTAAGCACTTGGCAAAAGTATAGCAACCACCCATATGGACCCGCTTGAAGACTATCAACTCATATGCTTCTCCCCCTTTTGTCAGTAAGGACCAAAAAGGTTTGAAGACATAGAGCCTCTACTCGTTCGCATGAGGAGTAGGTGAGGCAGCAGGGTCGATGTTGAGGTTCGGTGGTGCAGACAAACTTGGTGCAGTGTCGATACGCGCCGAAGTTGGAGGTGGTGAAGTAGCATCATCGTCGTCATCAATGACTTTGGCATTAACAGTTGTCGCGGAGGAGGAGTACTCAGAATCTTCGAGTGATGGAGTCCGACGCAAGACAACATTCCTGGGAGGAGTGGTGTCAAACTTGAATCTCTCTGTGAAGCCATCGTCTTGAAGATCAGCTTCAGCACTAAGCAATGTTAGACTCTTCCATGACCTCCGACGGGTTTCATGAGTGACAAACACATTCTTGGTGGCAAGATTTCGAATGCGATTAACATCCACCAAGAGGCTTTGCATCTGACGCTTTAGCCAGTAATGATGCTTATCGTGTTTCTTATGCAAGGCCATGAGAAGCTCTCGGTCATTGAGCACACGAGATCTCTTTCGAGGCCTTGGAGCAATAGTGCTTTCAGTGGCTTCAGAATGGGCACGATGAGGTGCATGAGTATTTCCACCCAAAGGATAAACACGAGTGGCAGCATGAACTCCTTCAACATGTTGAGAGAAACTTTGACGATCGACATTGTGAAGATAAATTGCCTCCTTGGCAGGCTCTGGGTATATGGCTTCAACAGACATATCAACCTCTGGCAAGAATATGAGATGGTTGCACGCAGAGGGATGATAGTTAACAACAGAGTGAAGCTTGATCAGATGCATTACCCATGGAGCATAGAATTTCAGACCAAATATATCTGAGCTAGATGCAGCAAATTGGCGAATGAAGAAATCCTGAGCATTGAAGTTGATGCCATTGAGAATATAGAAGACCAATGTCTTCATTGAGCCTTCAAGCTTTGCTCGGGAAGAATGTCCTTTGATGGGCCATAGAGTTCGCCTGATAATGTGATAGATGGTGCGTGGCAGATACTCTAGGTCTTCAACAAAGAATTCCCTGGGATATTCAGCATCTTGCGGCAGTGGCTTCATCATACGCAGCATTTGGCTCATGTTGGGCTCAGGCTTCTGGAAGATGCTTTCCAAGGCATTGCGGTGAAGCTAACAACCAAGTTCATATAGTTCACCTGGAGTGGGCAGGCCAGTAAGCTCAATGAGATCAAGAGCTTTGGCTTCATGGTGCACATTGCTTGTCATCCACTCAAGGACCCATGTCTTCGGATCCCTGTTGTAGTCGCGAATGTGTAGAGTTGCATAGAATTGCAGCAGAAGTTCTTCATTCCAATTTTCTTTATCAGTCACAAACTAGAGAAGACCTGCATCTCTAAAATAGTCAAGGGCTTCTTCTAAGCAAGGCAGGCCCACAATGGCTTCACAGTCTAGACGCATATGGGGAAAGATGCGCCCCTGATTGTATAGTATGCACGAATAGTAACTATGCTGCTGATAACTCCAGAACCGATCAGATGATATTCTTGGCTTGGAATATGGGTTCTTGGCTCTGTCAAAGAAAGTGTTGTGTGCTATGAAGCCATTAGCGTTGAATGATCCTGGCGCAGATGAAGTATCTGGAAACCTTGGCAGCCTTGGTTTTTGCTTCTGAACCTGAGGCCTGTGCTCCACATGATAATCAATTTGAGGTCCGGGAGCAGGTGGAGGAACCAGAATGGGCCATCTGACAGTGACAAGCTCACCTTGATAAAATGCTTGCTCAATGGTGTGTGGCCTTGGTGGCAGTACAGGAGCAGTGGCATTGACAAGGGCTTCAGGCTGCACATTGGTTGCGGGTGCATCATTGGCTTCAGACACCGTGTTTACTGCAGGGGCCACATTTGCTTCAGCCATGACAAAGTCATTGGCTTCAGTAGTGTTTTTGGTGGCCGCCTCAGTATTTTCAACCTCCACTTGAGTAGCTGGAGGGTCGGGCACAGACACGTTCTCCTCGAGAACATCTTCTTGGTTGGTAGGGGTGTGGCATGATAACCCGCAAGTATATGGGATAGTTGTAGCCTCTTTCGATAAGTAAGAGTGTCGAACTCAATGAGGAGCTAAAGGTGGAAAAATACTCTCTCAAGTCCTATCTACCACTGATATGACTCTACGCACGCTTGACGTTCGCTTTACCTAGAACAAGTATGAAACTAGAAATACTTTGTAGGTGTGATAGGATAGGTTTGCAAGTAATAAACACGTAAATAAAAACTAGGGGCTGTTTAGATAAAGAAGTAATAAAGTAAATATAGCGAGTGTGGAAAAGTGGTGGTAGGAGTTGTGAAAGTGTCCCTAAGCAATTGACTACGTTACTAGACCGATAGCAAGTTTTATGTGGGAGAGGCCACTGCTAGCATGTAATCCCTGACTTGGAATTCTATGCACTTATGATTGGAACTATTAGCAAGCATCCACAACTACTAACGTTCATTAAGGTAAAACCCAACCATAGCATTAAGATATATTGGTCCCCCTTCAATCCCATATGCATCAATTTCTATGCTAGGTTGAAGCTTCTGTCACTCTAGCCCTCCAATACATAGTCCTATCAACATAAAACTAACCCTAAGGTGTGATCCACGCGCGCGCTCATGTGATGGGCACCATAGGACAGCAACATAACCACAAGCAAATTAAATCAATCATAGCAATTCAACAACCACCAATAGGACAACGAAAATCTACTCAGACATCATAGGATGGCAACACATCATTGGGTAATAATATGAAGCATAAAGCACCATGTTCAAGTAGAGGGTACAGCGGGTTGCGGGAGAGTGGACCGCTGTAGATAGAGGGAGGAAGGTGATGGAGATGTTGGTGAAGATGGCGGAGGTGTTGGTGAAGATCGCGGTGATGATGATGGCCCCCGGCGGCGTTCCGGCGCCACTGGAAGCAAGGGGGAGAGAGCCCCCCCTTCTTCTTCTTCTTCCTTGACCTTCTCCCTAGATGGGAGAAGGGTTTCCCCTCTGGTCCTTGGCTCCCATGGTGTGGGAGGGGCGAGAGCCCCTCCGAGATTGGATCTATCTCTCTGTTTCTGCTTTTTGTAATTCTGCCCTGGCACCGTTTCCTTTATATCTGGAGATCCGTAAGTCCGATTGGACTAAAACCTTCGCCCAGATCGTTTTACAAAAATTAGCTTTCTTGCGGCCAAGGAAGGGCATCAACCGCCTTACGGGTGGCCCACGAGATAGGGGGGCGCGCCCCCCTAAAGGGGTGGTGTGGGCCACTCTCGTGGCCACCTCGGGCACTGTTTCGCGTTGATTCTTCCTCCCAAAAATCACAAATATTCCAAAATAATTCTTCGTCTGTTTTTATCCCGTTTTGACTCTGTTTGATATTGGGTTTCTGCGAAACATAAAACATGCAACAAACAGGAACTGGCACTGGGCACTGGATCAATATGTTAGTCCCAAAAAATAGTATAAAAAGTTGTCAAAAGTATATGAAAGTTGTAGAATATTGGCATGGAACAATCAAAAATTATAGATACGACGGAGACGTATCAGCATCTCCAAGCTTAATTCATGCTCGTCCTCGAGTAGGTAAATGATAAAAAAGATAATTTTTGATGTGGAATGCTACCTAGCATAATCTTGATCATGTGTCTAATCATGGCATTAAGACACTAGTGATTCAAGCCAATAGTCTATCATTTGACATAAAAACAATAATACTTCAAGCATACCAACCAAGCAATTATTTCTTATCGAAATAACATAGCCAAAGAAAGATCATCCCTACAAAATCATATAGTCTGGCTATGATCCATCTTCGTCACACAAAATACTCCCATCATGCACAACCCCGATGATGAGCCGAGCAATTGGTTCATACTTTTTAACGCGCTTCAGCTTTTTCAACTCTTACACAATACATGAGCGCAAGCCATGGACATAGCACCATGGTGGTATATGGTGGTGGTTGTGAGAACAAAAAGAGAGAGAAGATAGTCTCACATCAACTAGGCGTATCAACGAGCTATGGAGATGCCCATTAATAGATATCAATGTGAGTGAGTAGGGATTGCCATGCAACGGATGCACTAAGAGCTATAAGTGTATGAAAGATCAAACTGGAAACTAAGTGGGTGTGCATCCAACTTGCTTGCTCATGAAGACCTCGTGCGTTTGAGAAAGCCCATCATCGGAATATACAAGCCAAGTTCTATAATGAAAATTCCCACTAGTATATGAAAGTGAAAGCATAGGAGGCTCTCTCTATGAAGAACATGGTGCTACTCTGAAGCACAAGCGTGGTAAAAGGATAGTAACATTGCCCCTTCTCTCTTTTTCTCTCATTTTTTTTATTTTTATTTTTCTTTTTTTTCTTTTTTTTTATTTTTTTCTTTTTTTTAGTGGGCTTCTTTGGCCTCTTTTTTTATTGGGGCTTCTTTGGCCTCTTTTATTTTTCATAAAGTCCGGAGTCTCATCTTGACTCGTGGGGGAATCATAGTCTCCTTCATCCTTTCCTCACTGGGGCAATGCTCTAATAATGATGATCATCACACTTTTATTTACTTACAACTCAATATTACAACTCTCGAACAAAGATATGACGCTATATGAATGCTTCCGGCGGTGTACCGGGATGTGCAATGATCTAGCATAGCAATGACATCAAAAACGGATAAGCCATGAAAACATCATGCTAGCTATCTTACGATCATGCAAAGCAACATGACAATGAATGCTCAAGTCATGTATATGATGATGATGGAAGTTGCATGGCAATATATCTCGGAATGGATATGGAAATGCCATAATAGGTAGGTATGGTGGCTGTTTTGAGGAAGGTAAATAATGGGTTCATGTTACCGGCGAAAGTTGCGCGGCACAATAGAGGCTAGCTAAGTGGAAGGGTGAGTGTGTGTATATCCATGGACTCACATTAGTCATAAAGAACTCATATACTTATTGCAAAAGTCTACTTAGCCATCGAAGCAAAGTACTACTACGCATGCCCCTAGAGGGATATATTGGTAGCAAAAGACCATCGCTCGTCCCCGACTGCCACTCATAAGGAAAGCAATCAAAGAGCACCTCATGCTCCAACTTCGTTACATAACGGTTCACCATACGTGCATGCTACGGGACTTGCAAACCTCAACACAAGTATTTCTCAATTTCACAATTACTCAACTAGCATGAATCTAATATCACCACCTTTATATCGCAAAACTAATGCAAGGAATCAAACATATCATATTCAGTGATCTACAAGTTTATGTAGGATTTTATGACTAACCATGTGAATGACCAGTTCATGTCATCTCTCTAAATAGATATAAGTGAAGCAATAGAGTTTAATACTTTCTACAAAAGATATGCCCACGCTCTAACAAATATAAGTGAAGCAAAAGAGCATTCTGCAAACGGTTGTCTATATGGAGAGAAACATGCAATCCAAACTTCAAATGATATAAGTGAAGCACATGAAGCATTCTATAAAGCCATACTCAAAAGATTTAAGTGAAGTGCAAAGAGCATTCTATAAATCAATCAAGGACTATCTCATACCAGCATTGTGCATAAAAGAAAAGTGAAAACTAAATGCAAAAGACGCTCCAAGACTTGCACATAATGCATAAACGAAACGAATACAAAAACATACTGATACTTGTTGAAGAAAGAGGGGATGCCTTCCGGGGCATCCCCAAGCTTAGACGCTTGAGTCTCCTTGAATATTTAATTGGGGTGCCTCGGGCATCCCCAAGCTTGATCTCTTGCCTCTCTTCCTTTTTTTCTCGTATTGAGACCTCCTCGTTTAGACACTTCATCCACACAAAACTTCAAGAGAAAACTCGGTAAGATCTGTTAGTATAATAAAGCAAATCACTACTCTAAGTACTGTTGCAAACCAATTCAAATTTTGTTTTTGCATTGTGTCTACTGTAGTATAAATTTTCCATGGCTTAATCCACTAATATAAATTGATAGATTCATCAAAACAAGCAAACTATGCATCAAAAACAGAATCTGTCAAAAACAGAACAGTCTGTAGCAATCTGAACATACACCATACTTCTGGTACCCCCAAAATTCTACCAAAATTAGGAAAAATAAACAAGTTGTATAGCAAGACAGTGCAAAAAGAATCAGAACCAATTGACATTCCAGTTAAAAACGTAAAATCGCGCACTACAGCCAAAGTTTCTGTCCTGCACCGTACAAACCAACAAGCATTGCAAACATCCTAAAGGCAAACCTTGGCACATTATTTTTATAATACAATGGAATTGTACAAGGGGATAATTATTTTTGTTGAAAAGTTTCTGTAATCAAGATTCACAAAGTTTCCGTGAGCATGGACAAAGTTCAAGGCTAGCTCCCACTTCAACAATGCTTGTCTTTCTCACTTTCACTTTCCTTTTTGAAAAGTTTTTAGGTTCCCCTCTTTATTTTTTTTGTTTTTAAACTATATAAAAGCACTCAACAGGAATAAATGACTCTCTAAGACTTCTGGGTTGTCTCCCTGGCAGCGCTTTGTTTAAAGCCATTAAGCTAGGCATTTAGTGCTCAAGTAATGAATCCACCCGGATCCCAAGGTATATCAAAGCCAATTTTAATTAACAATGATTTGTAATTTAGTAATGAGCACAAAGTAACATATATCATGCAACAATGAAGTCTAAATCTCTTCCTATGCATTGGCATGTCATAAAAGAACAATTCATGCACACCAAGTAAAGGCCAATGCATAGTATAAACAGTTTCTTGCAATTCTATCGTATTGGAAACATAAAAGAGGTGGAGATAAAGTTGCTCTCTCATAATAATTGCAAGTAGGAGAAGCAAGCACATTCATATTATATCTATCAAAATCATCATGTGCAATGGTAAAAGGCAGCCCATCAATATAATCCTTAATAAGCACAAACTTCTCCGATAAAGTGTAGTAGGGAGAATTCAAAAAGATAATAGGACTATCATGCGTGGGTGCAATAGAAACAATTTCATGTTTAACATAAGGAACTATAGCAAGTTCATCTCCATAAGCATAATTCATATTGGCATCTTGTCCACAAGCATATCAAGCATCATCAAAAAGGGATATTGCAAACAAATTCAAGGGATCATAGCAATCATCATAGCAATCATCCTTCGGTAAGCACGAAGGGGAATTAAACAATGTATGAGTTGAAGAGTTACTCTCATTAGAAGGTGGGCACGGGTAGCTAATCCCCTCTTCCTCCTTTTGTTCTTCGCTCTCCTCATCATCTTTTTCATCCAATGAGCTCACAGTTTCATTAATTTCTTCATCCATAGCTTCCTGCAAAATATTAGTCTCTTCTTGGACAGCGGAGACTTTCTTCATAAAAGCATTAATATAATAATTGTATTCATAATTTTCATAGCAATATCTAAGTATAGCAAGATTTTCAGGCCTATAACCATCATCATCAAAAGCTTCATACTTTTCAAACAAAGCTTCAATTTCATAAGCAGCCTTAAAAGCAAAAAATTCTTCTATTTGTTCCACATCATAGTAATCATATATACCATTAGCATAAGAAGCTAAGGTTTCATTATCATTAAATTTGCATGAAAAGGGAAGGTGTGGAGCCTTCATCCTAGAGCAACAAGTAATATCATATCTCAAGGAGAGATTCCAAGCATACCAACGCAACATAATAAATTGATCCCATAATAGTTTCCCTTTTTGTGTCGAGCGATAATCCCTAAAGTATTCACGTTGATCCAACGTGCCTCCCATTATAAAGTTGAATGGGTTTTCTCAGGATTATCAAAGTAGTACATAATATCTCTCACATAATGAGAGTCGGGGGTTTTAGGAGTTACCCCATCTACATGAGTAGCAAGTACATCTAATTTTTTTGGTATTTTGCGTTCCATATCCATAACTAAAGATAGAGAACAACTAAGAACAGCAAATAAAAATTACTTAGTCATAAAGCAAACAAGCACACACGAGAATATTCACCCCACACTATGACTCCCCGGCAATGGCGCCAGAAAAAGGTCTTGATAACCAGCAAGTATACGGGATAGTTGTAGCCTCTTTCGATAAGTAAGAGTGTCGAACCTAGAACAAATACTCTCTCAAGTCCTATCTTCCACTGATACGACTCTATACACGCTTGACGTTCGCTTTACCTAGAACAAGTATGAAACTAGAAGTACTTTGTAGGTGTGATAGGATAGGTTTGCAAGATAATAAAGAACTGTAGCGACCAGACCTCAAACAGTCCGATCTCTGTGCATCAGTGTCATCCCTGGATCAGTAATGCTGACACGCACAGTACTTGAAGGATTTATAACAGAGTGGCAATCACACACTTACTACATTGAATGTCTCAAAATAGAGCTTATTACAATAAATATGGCTTAAGTCCATCTAACAACGATAAAAGCGGAAGGCTTGGAAGATAAGTGAGTCCATCAACTCCAACGGCATCACTAAGTATAGGACCACGATCCTAAGGCATCTTACTCGTCATCTGAAAAGTCTGCAACATGAACGTTGCAGCCCGAAAATGGGTCAGCACATGGAATATGCTGGTAATGTAACACATAGAGAGTAATGAAATGACATGGCTATACTACATGCATATTTGGCTAGTGGAAAGCTCTATGGTTACAGTTTTGCATAAAGCCAATTTTTCCCTACTCCAAAGGAATAAATTTTATTTAACTATCATGGTAGTTGTTAAACATTGAGAATGGTTGACAGCATTCTCAATCCCAATTAAGTATCATCATTAAAACCCAACATCATTAATTAAAGTAACATGATGAGATTCACACGATAATCCAAGTACTAGATACTCAAAATATCCATAACCGGGGACACGGCTAATCATTATTAGTTTGTACACTCTGCAGAGGTTGCGCACTTTTCCCCACAAGACTCGATCGCCTCCGTTTGTTTCCTCGCACTACATGGTGTTTGAGAAACGGATGGCTGAGACATAGTCTTTCATAAGCGCTAGCACCTTACGATTGGGTAGACCGTACCACCTACATCCCCTACATCTGCTAGTCTACCACTTTAAGAGTTCGCGCGACTTAATCAACTATGCTAGATCCCATAATAGCATGTGGCTGCACACGGAAGTTTCTAGCATGAACAATCTTATGATCCCTTTGAGCCTGGGTGGTGGTCCAAAAACAAACATGCAATCCTGGAATACCTAGGTACCTTAATCCACCCAGATGTGTATTAAAGTTGCCACCTTAAATAAACCATTAATTAACAATCTCACGTCTGTCATGGATACACTCACCCAATCCACGTCTACTATTATAACATGGCAACATAAGCAAACGTAGAAGTAACTCCCAAGGGTTTGATAATAAAACAGGTAATAGGTACTACCTCATCTACTTCCCAAAACCCACAATTTAATCAGATCCTAATCATGCAATTGTTTGAGGATTGATCTAATGCATAAAAACTGGGTAGTAAAGAGGTATGATCAAAGTGTTACTTGCCTTGCTGATGATCCGTGAAACCTAGGGATTCGAAGTAGCAAGCGGCGCAATCCGGGTACTCTATCAAGCAAACAAACAAACAAACAAGCATACAATAAGTACTCATCTAATGCACAGGTAAAACTCAAATAAGAGATCTAACCAGAAATTTCAACTTAAGAACTCCGGTTGGCAAAAGAAATCAAATCGAATGAAGCAACGAAAACCAAACTGCGAAAGAAACGAGCTTCATTTACTAATCTAGACCTAAGTCAAATTTTACAGAAACAAAAACTTGGTTGAGTTGATTAAACGGAAAGAGGATTTCGAGACGAAACTCCAGGCGCTTGAATCGCCTGATTCTGATAAACGAGCGAAGAGAAAAACTAAAACAAAAATCGGATCAGAAATCGCGATCAGAATATTCGCGGAATAATCCGATAAAAAGAAAAACTGACGAACAGATTAACGAACGAACGTTCGTTATCTGAAACTAAACAGCGAAGAACGTTCGTTAAAACGAACGAACAGGCGAGCGCTCGCTAAATAAAATAAACCCTAAAAACCGATCTTAAAAAAATGAAACTAGGGTTTTTCTTTTAAAAAAACGAAGTGGTTTTTCTTTCAAAAAAACGAAGTGGTTTTTCTTATAAAAAAACGGGCGGCGGGGCAGCTCGGGCAGTACCTCGGCGAGGTACTCCGGCGGGGCGGGGCGGCTCTAGCGGGGCGGCGTGGGGCGGCGGGGCTCCGGCGGCGGGGTGGTGCGGCTCCGGCGGTGGCGGCAGCAGGCGGCGGCAGAGGCGGCTTGCGGTAGCGAGGTTGGCGGCGGCGGCTTGGGGCCTCCAAGGGGGCGGCGGCGGCGATTTATATAGGAGGGGGCGGCGGTGGCTGGCTTGGGCGAGGGGGCGCCCGGGGAGGAGTCCAGCTTGGACTCTCCTCGGTGTCCGTGTCGCGCACGACAGCGCGCGCAAGGGGATGCGGCGGCGCTGGGTTGGGCCGGCCTGGCTGGGCTTCGGCCCAGACGGGCACGGGCGCGTTTTTTTTTAAACAATTCCGCCGAACAAAAAAAATTCTAGGAAAATAAATAAAAATCTAAAAATACCAAAATAAATTTTCACTGTCTAAATAAAATATTTAGAACAAGATGAACATTTTCTTGGCCCTAAAATGTAGTTTTGAAAATCGTGCAATTTTTCCTAAATTCAAATAAAATAGCAAAAACTCCAAAATAAAGCTTATTTGATTTTTTTATTAAATCCTCAATATTTCTTTATTTTGGGAAAGTCGTTTTATTCCCTCTCTCATATTTGTATAATCGAAATAACTGAAGATAAAATAAATAAAATCAAATGATCCTATTTTCAAAATTCGAGAAAACTCAAATATGAAAATAACGAAATCCCCAACTCTCTCCGAGGGTCCTTGAGTTGCTTAAAATTTCTAGGATCGAACCAAAAAGCAATAAAATATGATATGCAATGATGATTTATGTATAACATTCCAAACTGAAAATTTGGGATGTTACAAACCTACCCCCCTTAAGATGAATCTCGCCCTCGAGATTCTGGTTGGCTAGAAAATAGGTGAGGGTGGTCCTTCAGCAGATCTTCCTCTCGCTCCCAGGTGGCTTCATCTTCGGTGTGGTCGCTCCACTGAACTTTGCAAAATTTCATAACCTTGCTCCGGGTGACTCGGCTGGCATACTCAAGAATCTTGACTGGTTTCTCCTCATAGGTCAAATCATTGTCCAACTGAATCGCCTCTAGTGGCACTGTATCTCTCATCGGTATATCAGCCATCTCTGCGTGGCACTTCTTTAACTGGGACACGTGGAAAACATCATGAACTGCTGACAATCCTTTGGGTAATTCCAACTTGTAGGCAACTTCTCCCATACGCTCCAAAATTTTGTATAGTCCCACAAAAACACCAAAACGCTTAACTCCTCAAAGTGGAGATACTCGAAGATAAACCCTATCTCCAACTTCGTAAACTGTCTCCTTGCATTTTGAATCTGCATAGCTCTTCTGCCTGGACTGGGCTACTTTCAGCCTATCGTGAATCAATTTCACCTTCCGTTCAGACTCCTTGATCAAATCTGGTCCAAACAATTGGCGGTCTCCAACTTCATCCCATGACAACGGGGTCCTGCACCTCCTTCCGTACAAAGCTTCGAAAGGGGCCATCTTCAAACTTGATTGATAACTGTTGTTGTAAGAAAACTCTGCATATGGCAGGTTTTCATCCCAACTTGATCCATAATCTAGCGCACAAGCTCTTAGCATATCCTCCAAAATCTAATTGACTCTCTCTGTCTGTCCATCTGTCTGCGGGTGAAAATTTGTAGTGAACTCTAGCCTGGTACCCAAAGTTTCGTGCAACTGATTCCAGACCTTTGAGGTAAACTGTGTTCCTCTATCCGATGCAATGCTCCTCGGAACTCCATATAGACATACGATCCTAGTCATGTATATCTTAGCCAACTTAGCACTGGTGTAAGTGTTCTTCACTGGGGTGAAATGTGCTACCTTCGTCAAACGATCGACTATAACCCAAACTGAGTCATAGCCTGAACGAGTCCTGGGCAATCCCGTAATGAAATCCATGCCTAGTTTATCCCACTTCCATTCAGGTATTGGCAATAGTTGTAACAGTACTGCTAGCTTCTGATGCTCTGCCTTTACTCTCTGACATACATCACAAACTGCTACATATTCTGCGATATCCTTCTTCATTCTGGTCCACCAGAAAGTGTCCTTCAAATCGAAATACATCTTGGTATTTCCTGGGTGAATCGAATATGGTGAATCATGGGCCTCTTGCAAAATCAACTTCCTGATCTCTGGGTCATTAGGCACATAAACACGATCTTCAAACCATAGGGTATCGTGCTCATCCTCACGAAATCCCTTAGCTTTGCCTTTGCTCATCCTCTCCTTTATATCAGCAATTTCCTTGTCAGTCTTCTGATCTTATCCACCAAGGTAGACTGAATCTCCAATGCTGCTACATAGCCTCTCGGAACTATCTCCAAACATAGCTCACGAAGGTCCTCGGCTAACTCCTTGGGTAACTCTCTGGTCATAAGTGTATTAACATGGCTCTTACGACTCACTGTGTCGACTACTACGTTAGCCTTTCCCGGATGGTAATGCAATCTCATATTGTAATCTTTGATAAGTTCCAACCATCTCCTTTGCCTGAGATTCAACTCCTTCTGCGTGAAAATGTACTTCAAACTCTTGTGATCTGTGTACACTTCACAATGATTTCTGATGAGAAAATGTCTCCAAGTCTTCAATGCATGCACTGCGGCTGCTAACTCCAAATCATGTGTGGCATAATTCAACTCATGAGGTTTCAGCTGTCGTGAAGCATATGAAACAACTCTCCCCTCCTGCATAAGCACTGCTCCAAGTCCTCGACGTGAAGCGTCGCAACACACCTCGTAATCCTTACTCTGATCTGGCAGAATCAACACTGGCGAGGAAACCAAACGTTCCTTCAACTCCTGGAAACTGGCCTCACACTCCTCAGTCCAAATGAACTTGGTATCCTTCTTCAACAATTCCGTCATAGGTTCTGCAATCTTTGAAAAATTCTCAATAAATCTCCGGTAGTATCCTACGAGTCCAAGGAAACTCCGGATCTCTCCAACTGTTGTTGGTGCTTCCCAGTTTGTCATGGTGACGACTTTGGTGGGGTCTACTGCTATTCCTTCTCCGGGTATAACATGTCCAAGGAATCCAACTTCCTTCAACCAAAATTCACATTTGCTGAACTTGGCATATAACTGATGTTCTCTGAGCTTCTCAAGTATCAAACGCAAATGTTCCTTATGCTCTTCTTCGTTCTTCAAGTAGACCAAAATATCATCAATGAACACCACGACGAACTTATCCAAAAACTCCATAAACACCTTGTTCATCATGTTCATAAAATAGGCAGGTGCGTTAGTCAGACCAAATGACATAACGGTGTACTCGTACAGCCCATACCTGGTGGTAAAAGCCATCTTAGGTATATCCTGCTCTCGAATCTTCAACTGATGGTATCCTAATCGCAAATCGATCTTGGAAAATACCTTAGCTCCTTGCAATCGGTCAAACAGATCATTGATCATCGGCAATGGTTACTTGTTCTTGATTGTTACTGCATTCAATCCTCGATAATCAACAACCATCCTTAATGATGCGTCCTTCTTCTTCACTAGAAGTACTGGTGATCCCCAAGGCGAAGAACTCGGGTGAATATATCATTTATCCAGTAACTCCTTAATCTGCTTTTTAATCTCTTCCAGATCTTTTGCGGGCATTCTGTATGGTCTCTTCGATATTGGCCCTGTGCCTGGCAAAAGCTCAATCAAAAACTCAATGTCTCTATCCGGTGGCATGCCTGGCAACTCCTCTGGAAATACGTCAGGAAAATCCTTCACCACTGGTACTTCTTCCTGCACAACTCATGTTAATGAATTTACTTGTGTCCTCCTCGGCTCATGCCGGGATACATACTTGATCCTTCTTCCTTCTAGCGTTGTAAGCAAAATTGTCTTACTGGCACATTCAATGTTCCCTCCATACTTCGATAACCAATCCATGCCTAATATCACATCCAATCCTTGCGATTCCAATACTATTAGGTCCAAGGGAAACAGGTAGCTACCAATCTTTAATGGTAACTGATCACACCATAGGCTATGCATATACTCTGCTCCAGGCGAGGTTACTAACATGGGTGACCTAAGGACTTGGGTTGGCAGTTTATACTTATCCACAAATCCCTTTGATATATATGAATGCGATGCACCAGTATCAAAAAGAACGAGTGCAGTAAATGACTTAATCATAAACTTACCTATTACTGCATCTGGCTGGGCTTCAACCTCCTCCACGTTAACGTGGTTCACCTGTCCCCTATTGAAAGGGTTCAGCTTCTTCCCCGAGCTTCCATTGCCATTTCCGTTCTGGCATTCGGGACATTCATTGGCGTAATGTCCAGTCTTCTGACATTTAAAGCAAGTGACTTGGCTCAAATCTTTCTTAGCTGGGGTTGATGGGTTGGTATGGTTCTGCTCGTTGCTTCCTCCATTTCCATTCTTGGGGCCATTATGATTATGCGAACTACCTCCTCCATGGGTATGCTGAAAATTTCCTCCCGACTTCGGGGTAAAACATGGCTTCTGCTGAGCTCCAGAATTGTACTTTCCTTGTCCATACTTCCTCTTGCGGTTCTCAATCTGTTGTTGCTTCCCTTCAATCATAAGAGCACGGTCTACCAACTCCTGGTAGCTATTGAAACTTTCTATCATCAACTGCATGCTCAGCTCATCATTCAGCCCTTCCAGAAACTTCTCTTGCTTAGTTGCATCCGTAGCAACGTCATCTGGGGCATAACATGCTAACTTACTGAAGTCATCCAAATATTGGCCAACTGTCCTTCCTCCTTGGCGTAAGTTGCGAAACTCACGTTTCTTCATGGCCATAGCTCCTGCTAAAACATGGGCAGTACGGAAAGCCTACTGAAACTGATCCCATGTGACAGTGTCTACTGGATAGGTGGCTGTGAAATTCTCCCACCATGATGTTGCGGGTCCATCAAGCTGATGTGCGGCAAATCGCACCTTCTCCGCATCTGTGCATCCTGTAGTGGTCAACTCCCTGGCTGTCTTGCGAAGCCAATCGTCTGCAACAATCGGCTCGGTGCAACTAGAAAACACTGGCGGATTCAGCCTAAGAAAACGGGTTAAGTGATCAACAAGTGGTGGTGGTGGGTTGTTTTTGTTCTTGTTCCCCTGATTCTGCTTCTGGACTAGCAACTTCATCAAGGCATTCTGCTGCTGGATCAACTGAGTGAGCTCCGGTGGGAAAGCAAATCCGTTGTCACATCTCGGAGGCATCTGAGGTTTTAGAAAAGATGAGAATATAGAATAGAATGAGGTCTAGAGGGAAAACACTACCCATATGCACATGAGACAAAAGCAATCAAAACACTCCATTCAAATCAAGCAAGGGCATACAACGGTCTATCTATCGTTACAAAAGTGCTCAGACTATACTAGATACATGGGGGAAAATACTACTACTGTTATGGTGGTCATCTAGAAAAACTGCTCCGTCGAAGACTCCATGATATCTGCTCCAGCTTCATCAACATAGTCATCATCGCTATCATCTGGGTCTGAGTCGGTGTCCTCGATGATGATGTAGTTCTCTGGACAAGTGCAATCTTCCTCTTCTCCTTCTGTCGCGGGGAATCCCATGAATAGTTTTAGCTTCTTCTTCAGATCATCGCTCTTCTCCACTAGTGTTGCTATTTCCTCCTCATATCCATCGCGTGTAGACTTGAGTTCTTCCTCCAGTTCCGTGATTTTGGTCATGGCCTTCTTTAGATCCATCATGCCTGCGCACATCTGGTTCTCCTAGCGTCGGAGGTGCTGATTTAACTCCTAGATGAAAGCTACAATTGATCTATCCTTCCTGGTGCTGATCATCTCCCATTGTTCATCTCGGCGCCCACAAATCAGGTAGATAGTATCTTTAAGCTCTTTGTGGTAAACTTCTCCAATACGTCCTGTTGTGATGTGGGCTGCCATGCTCTCTCCTAGACTCCAGGTTGGTGCATCAAAGGAAAACTCTATGGGCTCAGAGACGGGCATGAACGTCCTTCCTAGAACTTGAACTTGAATCATCCAGTGCTCCTCTTCGGGTAAAGTGGCGTTGTAGGTCCCGGTGAAGCTTGGTAATCCGATGCTTAGATACTTGGTGACTTCCTTCAGGTGTCGTCCAAAGGGTGTATCTTCATCCGGTTGCATGAACTTTTTCCTTGCATCCGCCATCCTAAAAGAGAGTAGAAAAGATGAGGACTCATAATTGAGAAGAGAGAGTAGTGATCTAGGGCTTTAGCTTAGTGGTCGTGTCCTACAGTCAGCGTGTGCTCTGATACCATCCTGTAGCGACCAGACCTCAAACAGTCCGATCTCTGTGCATCAGTGTCATCCCTAGATCAGTAATGCTGACACGCACAGTACTTGAAGGATTTATAACAGAGTGGAATTCACACACTTATTACACCGAATGTCTCAAAAGAGAGCTTATTACAATAAATATGGCTTAAGGCCATCTAACAACGATAACAGCGGAAGGCTTGGAAGATAAGTGAGTCCATCAACTCCAACGGCATCACTGAGTATAGGACCACGATCCTAAGGCACCTTACTCGTCGTCTGAAAAGTCTGCAACATGAACGTTGCAGCCCGAAAACGGGTCAGGACATGGAATATGCTGGCAATGTAACACATAGAGAGTAATGAAATGACATGGCTATACTACATGCATATTTGGCTGGTGGAAAGCTCTATGGTTACAGTTTTGCATAAAGCCAATTTTTCCCTACTCCAAAGGAATAAATTTTATTTAACTATCATGGTAGTTGTTAAACATTGAGAATGGTTGACAGCATTCTCAATCCCAATTAAGTATCATCATTAAAACCCAACAACATTAATTAAAGTAACATGATGAGATTCACACGATAATCCAAGTACTAGATACTCAAAACGTCCATAACCGGGGACACGGCTAATCATGATTAGTTTGTACACTCTGCAGATGTTGCGCACTTTTCCCCACAAGACTCGATCGCCTCCGTTTGTTTTCTCGCACTACATGGTGTTTGAGAAACGGATGATCGAGACATAGTCTTTCAGAAGCAATAGCACCTTACGGTTGGGTAGACCGTACCACCTACATCCCCTACATCTGCTAGTCTACCACTGTAAGAGTTCGCATGACTTAATCAACTATGCTAGAGCCCATAATAGCATGTGGTTTCACACGGAAGTTTCTAGCATGAACAATCTTATGATCCCTTTGAGCCTGGGTGGCGGTCCAAAAACAAACAGGCAATCCTGGAATACCCAGGTACCTCAATCCACCCAGATGTGTATTAAAGTGGCCACCTTAAATAAACCATTAATTAACAATCTCACATCTGTCATGGATACACTCACCCAATCCACGTCTACTAGCATAGCATGGCAACACAAGCAAACGTAGAAGTAACTCCCAAGGGTTTGATAATAAAACAGGTAATAGGTACTACCTCATCTACTTCCCGAAACCCGCAATTTATTCAGATCCTAATCATGCAATTGTTTGAGGATTGATCTAATGCATAAAAACTGGGTAGTAAAGAGGTATGATCAAAGTGTTACTTGCCTTGCTGATGATCCGTGAAACCTAGGGATTCGAAGTAGCAAGCGGCGCAATCCGGGTACTCTATCGCAAACAAACAAGCATACAATAAGTACTAATCTAATGCATAGGTAAAACTCAAATAAGAGATCTAACCAGAAAGTTCAACTTAAGAACTCCGGTTGGCAAAAGAAATCAAATCGAACGAAGCAACGAAAACCAAACTGCGAAAGAAACTAGCTACGTTTACTAATCTGGACCTCAGTCAAATTTTACAGAAACAAAAACTTGGTTGACTTGATTAAATGGAAATAGGGTTTCGAGACGAAACTCCAGGTGCTTGAATCGCCTGATTCCGATAAATGAGCGAAGAGAAAAACTGAAACAAAAATCGGATCAGAAATCACGATCAAAATAATCATGGAATAATCCAATAAAAAGAAAAACTGACAAACAGAATAACGAACGAACGTTCGTTATCTGAAACTAAACGGTGAAGAACGTTCGTTAAAATGAACGAACAGGCGAACGCTCACTAAATAAAATAAACCCTAAAAAACCGATCTTAAAAAAACAAAACTAGGGTTTTTCTTTAAAAAAAACCAAAGTAGTTTTTCTTCAAACAAACGGGCGGCGGGGCGGCTGGGGCAGCACCTCGGCGAGGTACTCCGGCGGGGCGGGGCGGCATGGGGCGGCGGGGCTCTGGTGGCGGGGTGGGGCGGCTCCGACGGCGGCGGCAGCAGCAGGCGGCGGCGGCGGCTTGCGGCGACGGTGTTGGCGGCGGCGGCTTGGGGGCTCCAAGGGGGTGGCGACGGCGATTTATTTAGGGGGGCGGCGGTGGCTGGCTTGGGCGAGGGGGCGCATGGGAAGGAGTCTGGCTCGGACTCTCCTCGGTGTCCGTGCCGTGCACGGCGGCACGCGCGAGGGGAGGCGGCATCGCTGGGTTGGGCGGCCTGGCTGGGCTTCGGCCTAGTCGGGCGCGGGCGCGTTTTTTTTAAACAATTCCGCCGAACAGAATAAAATTCTAGGAAAATAAATAAAAATCTAAAAATACCAAAATAAATTTTCGCCGTCTAAATAAAATAATTAGAACAAGATGAACATTTTCTTGGCCCTAAAATGCAGTTTTGAAAATCGTGCAGTTTTTCCTAAATTCAAATAAAATAGCAAAAACTCCAAAATAAAGCTTATTTGATTTTTTATTAAATCCTCAATATTTCTTTATTTTGGGAAAGTCATTTTATTCCCTCTCTCATATTTGTATAATCGAAATAATTGAAGATAAAATAAATAAAATCAAATGATCCTATTTTCAAATTTCGAGAAAACTCAAATATGAAAATAACGAAATCCCAGCTCTCTCCGAGGGTCCTTGAGTTGCTTAAAATTTCTAGGATCGAACCAAAAAGCAATAAAATATGATATGTAATGATGATTTATGTATAACATTCCAAATTGAAAATTTGGGATGTTAGAAGAACACGTAAATAAAAACTAGGGGCTTTTTAGATAAAGAAACAATAGAGTAAATATAGCGAGTGTGGAAAAGTGGTGGTAGGAGTTGTGAAAGTGTCCCTAAGCAATTGACTACGTTACTAGACCAATAGCAAGTTTTATGTGGGAGAGGCCACTGCTAGCATGTCATCCCTGACTTGGAATTCTATGCACTTATGATTGGAACTATTAGCAAGCATCCGCAACTACTAACGTTCATTAAGTTAAAACCCAACCATAGCATTAAGATATATTGGTCCCCCTTCAATCCCGTATGCATCAATTTCTATGCTAGGTTGAAGCTTTTGTCACTCTAGCCCTCCAATACATAGTCCTATCAACATACAACTAACCCTAAGGTGTGATCCACGCGTGCGCTCATATGATGGGCACCATAGGACAACAACATAACCACAAGCAAACTAAATCAATCATAGCAATTCATCAACCACCAATAGGACAACAAAAATCTACTCAGACATCATAGGATGGCAACACATCATTGGGTAATAATATTAAGCATAAAGCACCATGTTCAAGTAGAGGGTACAGCGGGTTGCAGGAGAGTGGACCATTGTAGATAGAGGGGGGAAGGTGATGGAGATGTTCGTGAAGATGGCGGAGGTGTTGGTGAAGATCGCGGTGATGATGATGGCCCCCGGCGGCGTTCCGGTGCCATTGGAAGCAAGGGGGAGAGAGCCCCCCTTCTTCTTCTTCTTCCTTGACCTTCTCCCTAGATTGGAGAAGGGTTTCCCCTCTGGTCCTTGGCTCCCATGGCGTGGGAGGGGCGAGAGCCCCTCCGAGATTGGATCTATCTCTCTGTTTCTGCGTTCTGTAATTCTGCCCTGGCACCGTTTCCTTTATATCTAGAGATCCGTAACTCCGATTGGACTGAAACCTTCGCCCAGATTGTTTTCCAAAAATTAGCTTTCTTGCGGCCAAAGAAGGGCATCAACCGCCATACGGATGGCCCACGAGATTGGGGGGTGCGCCCCCCTGGAGGGGTGGCGTGGGCCACTCTCGTGGCCACCTCGGGCACCGTTTCACGTTGATTCTTCCTCCCAAAAATCACAAATATTCCAAAATAATTCTCTGTTCATTTTTATCCCGTTTTGACTCTGTTTGATATTTGGGTTTTGCGAAACATAAAACATGTAACAAACAGGAACTGGCACTGGGCACTGGATCAATATGTTAGTCCCAAAAAATAGTATAAAAAGTTGCCAAAAGTATATGAAAGTTGTAGAATATTGGCATGGAGCAATCAAAAATTATAGATACGATGGAGACGTATCATGGCAACACGTTCTTCTTCTTCTTCACGGGTTTCTTGTTGTTCTGCGGCTGATGCAGCTAGTGTATCTTCAGCAACTTTGGCTTCAGATTCAAGGACGTTCAAAGTGGGAATGGCTTAAGGAAACACTTGTTGTGCAACTGAATTGTCTTGCACTTATTCTTCTGGAATGCTCGATGGAGCGACTTGTGGCCTTGGTCCTTTGCGAAGCCTGCAAAATGCGGGCGACGCTTTTGGAGAGGGAGTTGGCTGGACCACATAGTCGTCATCATCAAGTACTGGATTGGTGACTTGAGGTGGGGGAGTACTTGGTGAGCTTCGACTTGGAGTTTCTTGTTGTGGGTGATCAGCCCATGAAGCATCTTGAGTGATTGGCATCAAAGGACGACCAATGCTGATGAGTTTGTTGTTTGTGAGAACAGGCGATGATACCATTTGGCACTCGATCTGAGGAAGGACTTCATCGTCATCTACATTGTCTTGGGGACCAATGTCTTCAGCTGTGATGGGGTCAACAGCTGTAACTTCTTCAGCTTCAGGAGCCTTTGTGGAAGTAGGCTCGTGAACTATTAACTGACGCTCTTGGTGTTCGGATGCAGGACGAGCAAAAGATATGGGCTCGATAACGAGGGGCTCTGTGGGAGCAGCCCGATCTTTCTTCTTAGTCTTTCTCTTCATGGTCGGTGGAGCATCGTCAGTGGTGTTCTTGGACTTGCGCTTTCTGGCTTCAGCTTCAGCTGCCCTTGTTTTCTTCAGTCCCGAAGCCACTGTGGGGACCTTAGGCTTCGAGCCTGTCATGCTGGCTGGGAAGACAATGAAAGGTGCTTCCCACCCTGATGCTTCAGCTTGTGCCACAGCAGGCTTCTTCTTCTTGGCAGCCAGCTTGGGGTCTATGCCAGGATGCCTAAGTGCCTTGCGCTTCTCAGTTTCATTGTAAGCTTGAACACATTTGGCAGTGAGGTTTTTCATTCGCTCGCGTGGACCTTTGGCTTCTTCACATTTCTTGCGAAATGCCTCCTTCAGGTCATGCAACATCAGCTTGAAGTTTTGAACATCAGCCACACTGAGCTTGGCCACGTGCTTCTTGAACTGGGCTTTCTCATAGTCAATTTTGTTCTTCAGTTCAACAATTTTCTGAGCTAGAGCCAGCTCAGGAGCAATGGCGCCTTGGAAGGCGACGCTGATGCCAATTGGGAGCTGGAGATCATGAAAACTGAGGTTTGGGTTGTCAAACCACTCATCAATGAAATTGTTCAGAATGTTCACATCGAAGAGGGGCAGATCGTTGAAGATCTCCGCCTCTTGCTTGCTCTTAATCAGCTGCTCAAGGGCATCATCACCACACTCATCATGTGTTGACAGATCAATGGCTTCATTCTCGTTCCTCAGAACGGTAGCTGGGGTCAGTGTGACCAGAACTCTTGACAATTTTCTTCTGGGGCTTCTCTTTCTTCTTGGAGACTCGAGATAGATCTTCAGAATTAATACTTGGTGCAGGAGGAGCAGTTGCCAATGGCTTCACATGTGAAGCTTTTGGTGCAACAGAAGGTTTTGAAGCCTTAGTTTTCTTCTGCTTCTGCGGCTTAGGAGGAGCTGGCGCTTCATCAAAATCTGCATCATCAGTTGAGTGATCCACATTAGCCCCTTGAACAGCTATGTGAGTGATGAGGCCTTCGAGATTGTAGAAGGGGCCGATTCTATTTTCATTGGCTTCATGGTTGCCATCATCCCGAGGAGCAGATGGACCGGGGTTGAAGTCAAGTACAAATGCCTTCTTGTTCTTCACAGCAGAGTCTTTGGCAAACTTGAAGTTGCGCTTGAACAGATTGTCTTCGCGACACCATAGCAGAGAAGATGGGTCAGCATGCTCTGGTTGTGGTCCGTGAAACATGCACGGGTAGAAGCCTTGATCAATAGCTTCAGACAGGGACTGGGGTTGAAGATTTTTGTATAATATATCTCCCCAGGGCTGCTTGATGGCATTCTTCGCAGCATACTCAGCCGTGACAAATCTGTACTTGTACCACTCCTCAGCCCAATATCTTCGAATCCATTGGATTCGAGTTTTGCGTTCACCATAGGTTCCTTCAGGGTCTGTCTTGTGCAGTTCATGCAGATCCGGTGGCAAACCTTTGGATGTATTCCCACGGCGCTGTCTGCCGCCCTTTCTAGCTGACTTTTCAGTTGTCATGAAGCTTAAACTGAATGGCTTCAAAACTTGCAAAGGCTTCCGACGGCTGGTCAGACAAGAACTGGCTTCAGGAGAATTTATGTGACTCTGTAAGAATTCTGCAAATGAATGCAGACTGTGAGAACCAAGGGATTCTCCCACGGACATGTACCTGTGATAGCATTAGAGGTGCGAGGGAAGGGGAAGAGGTCATATGCATTCTCAGAAGATTTTGAAGATAAATCAGTTTGAAGACATTGACCTCATAACGCGAAGATATTCACTTATTTGTTGTGAGTTGGTTCCAGATTTGTACGAATCCAAGAATAGGTACAAGTGAGGGATCTAACTTGTAGAGAAGCATAAGTGAATAGACTAGGCATAATATGAGATGCAAAACAGGATAGATTCAACTTTGGAAGTATAGAAACCACTTTTGTTAGAGAAGAATGAATCTACCAGATCAAAATGACAGCAAAAAGTAAGTTTTAATTACCACACGAAGAACTGCTAGTCAGAATGGAGTTGGAGGCCGAGCAGTTCAATCTCTCGTGCCCTAACTTGGCGACGGAAGATGCCTATGGCGGCGGAGGAGAAGACGAGGTCCGCGGCCAGCGTGAGGACGGCGTCGGTGAGGTCGCGGCAGCTAAGCGCTTCGTCGTCGGCATCGTCGAGAGCTAGCGGTGGCACTAGGGTTTGTGTGAGGTGGCGAGGTGGGAGAAGGATTTTGACCGTGATGTGATGTGTATTTATAAGGAAAGGGATGGCTCAGTGCAATTACGCAGGTGCCCCTAGCGGTTCACATCTGAAGGGCACATGGCAAGCATGCAACACATTGGAAGTTGTTCCATGTTCCCACGCACGCCTGGATTGTCGGGGTGGTTGTTCCGGCTTCTCTAGTTTTCAGGCAATAAGGATATAGCATTAAAAACAGATATAAATGTTTGTCAGATTGACTTCAGCTGACAAGGTCTCAGTGAAGACAATCGACAGGTTTCAATAGAATGCATATGATTTGGACAGATAGAGTTGAGGTAGAAGCATAGACAGGTTAGGGTCCGATCACATTCACTTAGATCAAAAGATTCAGGCAAGAAGTCATAGCTATAAGTCAATGTTGTAGAGGACAGAACACAAATATGTATATAACTAGTATAAGACCAAATCAACAAGATGAAGATAAACATGAACATAAGTCAATGATGAAGACAAATCAAATACGAAGACTTTGCAATGATAACTCCAAGAAAAACACTTCAAACAAAAGTTTCATGGTGGCGTTACCCACCGTATAGGAAGTATTAGATCTAGACACGACGCACAATTATCGTGGCGCTCCAAAGTCAAATTCTGCATTAATGTATTCACACTTAGAGTGTATGTCTTCATTGATTGAAGATATACACTACTTCGTGTGTTGCACATCTAAGTCATCAATATGCATAAGTGTTAGGATGTGTGTCCAATCACAGGACATTTGAGGATTCCAAGATATTTAGCTCACACCGCAACCTGCAAAACCTTTTCTCATCCAAGGGCTTTTTGAAGATATGTGCCAATTTCTCTTCAGTGTTGACGTGAATGATATCAATATCTTCCTTCATGACATGATCTATGAGAAAGTGATGACGAATTTCAATGTGCTTTGTCTTCGAGTGCTGAACTGAGTTGTTGGCAATCTTGATGGCGCTTTCATTGTCGCAGTAGAGTGGCACATGCTTCAGGTGAACACCATAGTCCTTGAGGGTTTGCTTCATCCAGAGAAGCTGAGCACAGCAAGATCCAGCAGCAATGTATTCAGATTCAACAGTGGAGAGAGATACATAGTTCTGCTTCTTTGAAGACCAACAGACAAGTGATCGTCCCAGAAAGTGACATGCGCCTGATGTGGAGTGTAAGACAAATATCGAAGAATTCGCTTCACGGCTAAGTGACGCGATTCCTTTGGTGTCGCTTGGAATCGGGCACACATGCAAACACTAAGCATTATATTTGGCCTAGATGCACATAAATAAAGTAAAGAACAAGTCATGGAGTGGTATACCTTTTGATCGAACTCTTTACCATTGGCGTCGGGACTCAAATGACTTTTGGTTGGCACTGGCGTTGTGTATCCTTTGCACTCTTGCATTCCAAAATTCTTCAGGCAATCTTTGAGGTATTTTTCTTGAGATATGAAGTGCGTTGCTGACGGATTTGGAGACCCAGAAAGAACTTCAGCTCGCCCATCATGGACATCTGATATTGCTCTTGCATAATGTGACCAAACTCATCACTGTATTTCTTGTCAATGCAGCCGAAGATAATGTCATCCACATAGATTTGGCACACAAACAGTTCACCATCATATGTCTTCGTGAAGAGTGTAGGATCTAGTGAACCAGGTTTGAAGCCTTTGCTCTTCAGGAAGTCTTTAAGTATGTCATACCACGCACGAGGGGCTTGTTTGAGGCCATACAATGCCTTGTTGATCTTGTATACCATATCAGGATGTTTTGGATCTTCAAAGCCAGGAGGTTGTGCAACATATACTTCTTCTTCAAGCTTTCCATTAATAAAGGCACTCTTCGCATCCATTTGATACAAAAGGATGTTGTGATGATTTGCATAGGCTAGCAGTATGTGAATGGCTTCAAGCCTAGCCACCGGAGCAAATGTTTCATCAAAGTCAATCCCTTCAACTTGAGTGTATCCTTGAGCAATGAGACGTGCCTTGTTTCTGACAACTTGACCATGCTCATCTTGCTTGTTGCGATATATCCATTTGGTGCCAATGATATTGTGCTTACGAGGATCAGGACGCTTGACCAATTCCCACACATTGTTCAGCTCGAACTATTGAAGCTCTTCTTTCATAGCTTGAATCCATTCAGGTTCCATGAAGGCTTCAGCAACTTTCTTGGGTTCTGAGATTGAGACGAATGCAAAATGCCCACAGAAATTTCCTAGCTGTGTTGCTCTTGAACGAGTGAGTGGAGCAGGTGCATTGATGTTGTCTATTATCTTCTCAATCTGTACTTCATTTGCAACACGAGGATGAACTGGACAAAGATTTTTCTCTTGCTGATCAATGTCATCATTTGGAGGGTTGTCTTTAGGCTGAGCATTGTCTTCAAGTTGATTAGGTGCAGAAATGATCAGTTCCTCTTCAGTCTGAGCCTCAGAAGGTATGATCTCTCCAGTCCCCATTTGCTCGATTGATTCACTAGGAGGTACTTCATCTAGCACATTTGGCAGGTGCTCTCTTTGCGAGCCGTTAGTCTCATTGAACCGCACATCCACAGTTTCAACCACTTTATAGTGAAAGAGGTTGAAGACTTTGTAGGAGTGCAAATCCTTTCCGTAACCAAGCATAAAACCTTCATGTGCTTTCGGTGCAAATTTTTAAGTGTGATGTGGATCCTTGATCCAGCACCTAGCACCAAATACTCTGAAGTAACTGACATTTGGCTTCTTACCAGTTAGGAGTTCATGGGATGTCTTCTTCAGAAGCTTGTGAAGATAAACACGGTTGATGATGTGGCATGCAGTATTAATGGCTTCAGGCGAGAACTTCCTTGGAGTCTTGTACTCATCAAGCATCGTTCGAGCCATCTCGATAAGGGTTCTATTCTTGTGCTCCACGATGCCATTCTGCTGAGGTGTGTACGGAGCAAAAAACTCATGATTGATGCCCAAAGTATCCAGATAAAGGTCGAGACCGGTGTTCTTGAACTTTGTGCCATTGTCAGTTCTGATATGCTTGATCTTGACGCCATAGTTCATCATGGCACGATTGGCAAAGCGTCTGAAGACATCCTGCACTTCATTCTTGTAGAGGATTATATGCACCCAAGTATATCTTGAATAATCATCCACAATGATGAAACCATAGAGGCAAGCAGTGGTAGTAAGGGTAGAGTAGTGAGTAGGGCCAAATAAGTCCATGTGTAGCAGCTCGAAGGGTTGAGATGTAGTCATGATCGTCTTCGAGGGATGATTGGCCCTAGTCTTCTTTCCAGCTTCGCAGGCACCACACAGATGATCCTTCTTGAACTTGACACCCTCGATGCCTACGACGTGTTTCTTCTTCGCGAGAGTGTGCAAGTTCCTCATGCCAGCATGCCCTAGCCTTCGATGCCAAAGCCAGCATTCTGAAGCTTTTGCTAGAAGACATACGGCCATCTATGGTCCTGCTGAGAAATCTACCATATATAGATCATCTTTCCCATACCCTTCAAAAACTAGAGACTTCTCAGATTCCATTAGAACAAGGCAACAATATTTTCCAAATAGCACAATCATGTTTAAGTCACAAAGCATTGAGACAGACATTAAGTTGAAACCAAGGGATTCAACAAGCATCACTTTATCCATGTGTTGGTCCCTTGATATTGCAACTCTACCTAGACCCAATACCTTGCTTTTACCAGTGTCAGCAAATGTGATGTGACTCTTGTCTGATGGGCGTAGCGTTGAATCCATCAGTAGACTTTGATCGCCAGTCGTGTGGTTAGTGCATCCACTATCCATAATCCATTCTGAAGTATGAGGTGTCATAGCCTACAGTACAATTTGGGGGATAGGCTTCACCAAGCGAGTTGTGAAGCATAAACATTTGACGAACAAGTGGAACATAGAAGTTCAGATCTTGGTTAGGATAGATAGGATGAGTGTCAAGGAATCCCGGGACGAAATACATAGTAAGACCATTTGGGCATTTTATCTTGCGCCCCACAAGATGTTTAAGGTCCCCAGCATAAGCATCAGATGCCTTTGATTTCCGGCTGGAGACCTTTCCCTGCAAAAGAGAGTTAAGTTTTCTTAACCACCCACATTTTCAGGGGTGGCTTAGAAGCAATGAGTCTAAGTGCAGCATCTGAGAACTTCGGCTTTGGAGCCCTAGAAAATAGCCTTGCAGGAGGTGAAGAATACTCATAAGAATAAGCAGAAAAGTTATTTGTTTTATGAACATAGCGGTTTGAGAAAACACGCTCATATTCATGGGTCTGAGTATGATTTCCCTGCAAAACATTGATGTTAGGGTGACTCAAATGAGTCCTTGGTCTGTATGAAGCTTTTGGACCATGTGAAGCCTTTGGTCTGGGGTTTTTCTACTTCCCAGGTGGTGTCATGATGACATTTAGAGGAAGATTCTCAAGATAACTTTTGGGTACCCGTATCTTCTTCAGAGTACCTAGCAAACACTTCGCCATTCTGATTCTTAAACAGTTTATAGTTTGCAACAAAGGATTCATCAATGATAATAGGGTTAGCACAAGTGAAATCAGATAAGGTGGATGGATCTACTGAAGGTTCCTTTGCAGCAACCCATGTGGTTTGGGGGTACTGTTCAGGCTTCTAGTAAGACCCATTAACATTCATTTTCCTCTCGAACCCAACACCCTCTTTCCTAGGGTTTCGGTTCAGAATCTACTTTTTGAGGACATCACATAATGTCTGATGCCCTTTGAGACTTGTGTACATCCCTGTCTCAAGCAGTGTCTTCAACCTAGCATTTTCATCAGCAATAGTAGTGGTATCCTCAGAAGAGGGGTTAGTTACCACATCAGCAGTTGAAGATATTGCAACAGTAGCAGCAGTAGAAAATTCAGCAACAGAGGTAGTGTTATCATGCTCAATGCATTTTAGACATGGTGGTTCAAATCCTTCCTTAGTGGGACTGATCTGTTGAGCGCGAAGTGACTCGTTCTCCTTTTGAAGATCTTTATGAATCGTTCTCAATTTCTCAAGATCTTGCTTCCTTTGAAGATAATTGTAGGAAAGCTTTTCATGAGTAGTTGAGAGTGTTTCATGAAGACTTTCAAGTTCCTCGTACTTAACATGAAGATTTTTTATGTCTTCAATTAAGGGCTGAGATCGGGTCATTTCCGCGTCCAACATGTCATCGCTTTTGTTTAACAGTTTTTGAATATGTTCCATAGCTTTCTGTTGTTCAGTTGCAATTTTAGCAAGTTTTTTGTAGCTCGGTTTGGATTCACAATCAGAGTCATCTTCACTTGATGTTTGAAAGTAAGCATCGCATGATTTTACCTTGGCACCACGTGCCATGAAGCAGTAGGTGGGAACAGAGTCGTCCTTGTCATTATCATCAGCATTGGTGATGGAGCCATTGTCTTCAGTGTTGGAGATGGACTTGGCAACATAGGCTGTAGCTAGAGCCAGACTTGCAACACCAGAGTCGGACTCCTCCTTAGACTCCACCTCTACCTCCTCAGAAGCAGACTCCTCCTTTGAATCCATCTCATTGCCAACAAAAGCACGAGCCTTGCCAGATGAACTCTTCTTGTGTGATGAAGACTTCGAAGAAGACTTGGAAGAAGACTTTGAGGATTTCTTCTTGTTGTTGTCATCAGAATCATATTCCTTGCTCTTCTTCTTCTTCTTCTCATTGTCCCACTGTGGACACTCAGAGATGTAGTCCAGGTTTCTTGCACATTAAAGTCGGGTCAGCTCGATGAGTACCCGCAAGTGATTCTGATGAGGGGGCTGAAAGGACAGGTGGCTCCATCCCGGTAGAGGTGGGCCTGGGTTCCCGACGGCCTCCGACTGTTACCTTGTGGCGGAGCGACAGGGCAGGTTGTGACCGCCTAGGAGAGAGGTGGGCCTGGCCCTGTTCGGCGTTCGCGGATACTTAACATGCTTAACGAGATCTTGGTATTTGATCTGAGTTGGCTACGAGCCTATATGCACTAACCATCTACGTGGGAGTAGTTATGGGTATCCCGGCGTCGTGGTATCAGCCGAAGCACTTCAGACGTCAGCGACGGAGTGGCGCGCGCCGGATTGGAACGTAAGCCTGCTCTTGTATTAAGGGGGCTAGTTCTACTTCCGTCCACCCTCGCAACGTGCAGGTGTGCTATGGGCGATGGGCCCAGACCCCTGTGCGCTTAGGTTTAGACCGGCGTGCTGACCTCTCTGTTTTGTCTAGGTGGGGCTGCGACGTGTTGATCTTCCGAGGCCGGGCATGACCCAGGAAAGTGTGTCCGGCCAAATGGGATCGAGCGTGTTGGGTAAGTTGGTGCACCCCTGCAGGGAAGTTAATCTACTCAAATAGCCGTGATCTTCGGTAACAGGACGACTTGGAGTTGTACCTTGACCTTATGACAACTAGAACCGGATACTTAATAAAACACACCCTTCCAAGTTCCACAGACAACCCGGTGATCGCTTTTCCACAGGGCGACGAGGGGAGGATCGTCGGGTAGGATTATGCTACTGCGATGCTACTGGAGATGCTACTTGGAGATGCTACTTGGAGGACTTCAATCTACTCTCTTCTACTTGCTGCAAGACGGAGGCTGCCAGAAGCGTAGTCTTCAACAGGATTAGCTATCCCCCTCTTAATCTGGCATTCTACAGTTCAGTCCACTGATATGGCCTCCTTACACATATACCCATGCATATGTAGTGTAGTTCCTTGCTTGCGAGTACTTTGGATGAGTACTCACGGTTGCTTTCTCCCCCCTTTTCCCCCTTTCCTTTCTTTCTGGTTGTCGCAACCAGATGCTGGAGTCCAGGAGCCAGACGCCACCGTCGACGACGACCCCTACTACACCGGAGGTGCCTACTACTACGTGCAGCCCGCTGACGACGACCAAGAGTCGTTAGGAGGATCCCAGGCAGGAGGCCTACGCTTCTTTCGATCTGTATCCCAGTTTGTGCTAGCCTTCTTAAGGCAAACTTGTTTAACTTATGTCTGTACTCAGATATTGTTGCTTCCGCCGACTCGTCTATGATCGAGCACTTGTATCCGAGCCCTCGAGGCCCCTGGCTTGTATTATGATGCTTGTATGACTTATTTATGTTTTAGAGTTGTGTTGTGATATCTTCCCGTGAGTCCCTGATCTTGATCGTACACATTTGCGTGCATGATTAGTGTACGATTGAATCGGGGGCGTCACATGTGGCATGTTCTCTTCTTGTGGTCATGGGTGGAAGCTTCATCAGTTATTGAGCTGGATCATGAAGACTTTCTGAAGCCTTTCTTCTTAGTGAATTTCTGGAACTTCTTCATAAGCATAGCAAGATCCCTTCCAATGTCTTCGGGATCACCAGAACTGCAGTCAGATTCTTTTTCAGATGAGGAAATAGCCTTTGCCTTCAAAGCGTGAGTTCGGCCATAGTTGGGGCCATAGATATCTCGTTTCTCAGATAGCTGAAACTCATGTGCGTTGAGCCTCTCAAGTATGTCAGGCGGATCGAGAGTCTTGAAGTTAGGCGTTCTTGAATCATCAGGGCTAGGGCGTCAAACAAGCTATCAAGTGATCTCAGTAGTGTCTTGACTATTTCATGCTTCGTGATCTCAGTGGTGCCGAGTGCTTGGAGCTCATTTGTGGTATCAGTGAGGCGATCAAATGTGAGCTGGACATTCTCTTTGCCATGTCTCTTGAAGCGGTTGAAGAGGTTGCGGAGGACATTGATCCTTTGATCTCTCTGAGTTGAGACGCCTTCATTGACCTTAGAGAGCCAGTCCCAGACTAGCTTCGATGTTTCCAGAGCACTCACACGGCAATACTGTCCTTTGGTTAGATGGCCACAGATGATGTACTTGGCAGTAGAATCCAGTTGAACAAACTTCTTGGCATCAGCAAGGGTGACACCTTCACCGGTCTTGGGTACGCCGTTCTTGACGACAAACCACAGATTGACATCAATGGCTTCAAGATGCATGCGCATCTTATTCTTCCAGTATGGGTATTCAGTGCCATCGAAGATGGGGCACACAATGGAGACTTTGATTATACCTGCAGTCGACATAGCTAAAACTCTAGGTGGTTAACCAAATCAAACAGAACAAGGGAGTACCTTGCTCTGATACTAATTGAAAGAGCTGGATATCGACTAGAAGGGGGGTGAATAGGTTATTTTTATTGAAGTCTTCAAAACATGGGAGTTTCGAAGACAAACAATAGAAATGACCCTATTCGTATGCAGCGGAAGGTAGACTACACTAGGCAAGCCATAGTCAAGTATTCAATGAAGTGAAAGCACGAAGACTATTAGCAGCTAGGTAGTAAGGATTAGGATGGAAGATAGTATGAAGCCAATCAGAACAAGTAGTCACTCAGTGAAGTCAAACAGATAATGCAAGCAGGCAATGACTTCAAGAAGACAAACCGTAAGTAAAGAGAAGTGAGAGATAGAACCAGTAGCTTGGAGAGGACATTGATTTGTTCGACCAGTTCCAGTTGCTGTGACAACTATACGTCTGGTTAGGGAGGCTGAGATTTAACTCGGAAGACCGCGTCTTCACCTTATTCCCCTTGAGCTAAGGACACTTAGTTCTTGCCCAATCACTCTGGTAAGTCTTCAAGGTAGACTTCCAAACCTTCACAGACTTGGTTCACCGGCAATCCACAATGAATCTTGGATGCTCAGAACGCGACGCCTAATCGGCTAGAGGATTCACAGTCCTCAAGTGTAACAAGTCTTCAGATCACGCGGACAGAAAGACTTCAGTGATGCCAAACACTCTTTGGGCTCTGGGTGGTTTGGGCTTTGTCCTCGCAAGGATTCTCTCTCAAATGCTTTGGAGGTGGGTTGCTCTCAAACGACAAAAGCCATGCACTAACTCTGAGCAGCCACCAATTTATGGTGTTGGGGTTGGCCTATTTATAGCCACTAGGCAACCCGACCTGATTTGTCCGAAATGACCCTGGGTCACTAAGGAACTGACACGTGTTCCAACGGTCAGATTTCAAACACATGTGGCAGCTTGACTTGGGCTACAAGTAAAGCTGACTCATCCGACTCTGGATAAGATTTGCACTCATGGTCTTCGCTCGAAGACATAGGATTTGGTTGAGCATCACTTTAGTCACTCTGACTTTGTTCACTTGGACCCCACTCAACAGTGCGGTGGTTCCTATGACTCAACAAAGAAGAAAAGGAAACAATGAAACAACTAAGTCTTCGCGCTCCATAGTCTGCATGCGATGTCTTCTCATGTCATAGACTTCACTGTGAATAGCTTCACAGACCACCATTGTCTTCAATGTCTTCACACATTTTTAGGGGTCATCTCCTGTAGGTAAACCGAATCAATGAGGGACTACTACCTGTGTTATCCTGTAATTCTCACAAACACATTAGTCCCTCAACCAGGTTTGTCGTCAATACTCCAAAACCAACTAGGGGTGGCACTAGATGCACTTACAGTTTTGATTCAAGTACATGCATGAACATGTGCCAAGTCAAGCCACTCGAACATTCAGAGGAGGATACCATATCATCATACTACATCACAATCATTTTAACACAATGTTGATATCAAAGATAAGTCATTATTCACTCCTAGCTACTTATGCATGGCATCAGGAACTATAATCTCTAATTGTCATTGCAAACACGTTTGATCATAATAGGTTGAATAATGGATACTAGGTTAAACATATTTACAAAAACAGAACAAGTCGAGTTCATACCCGTTTCTCTCTGCCACAACCAGTTCATCTAATATCGTCATTATTGCCTTTCACTTGCACGATCAAATGATTTGAAATAATAATAGTGCAAGAGTGTTGTGGACTAAGCTCGAATCTGCAAACATTTTATTCAAGAGGACAAGACACGGTAATATGGGCTCTTTGTTAGATCAACAATAATACAAATGAGAGCCACTCAACATTTTCATCGTGGTCTTCTCCTCGGTATGACTCGATAAAAGAAAAAGAAATTCAGAGAAACACACTGAAATATTTTTGGAGTTTTTGGTTTTTTGAAAGCAAGCAAACAAAAAAGTGAAAAGCAAAAACGAGAAAAACTATTTACACGGGAAAGCTCCCAACAAGTAGAAGAAGAACAAGGAAATCTTTTTGGGTTTTCTTTTTCGTACTACAACAATTTAAACTAGGAAGAAAAAACAAAAAGAAGCAAGAAACATATTTTTGGATTTTCTCAAAGTTTTTCAAACATGCAAGAAGAAAGCAAGAAAAATAATTTAAGCATGGATGATACAATGAAAAAGTGTGGACACCGACAACTGGAATGAAATGTGTAAACATGAATGTAATGTCGGTGAGAATACGTACTCCCCCAAGTTTAGGCTTTTGGCCTAACTTGGTAATCACCAGTCGTACAAGCCATGAGGTCCAACGTTGAAGTGCTGGGGAGCAGGCACCATAGGGTCCCACTATTGAGGCTCCGCTTGTGTCACTGCCAGGTTGTTCCGGTAAGGGACAATGTCCTCAGGCATAATCATGTATCCGTTCCTGGCAACACAATCAAACAAAGCAGGTGCAGGCAAGGGAATAATATCACGATTTGTCTCACTAAAAACAAAATTGTGAGGCAAGTCAATATCAGGGTAATCAGCAGCAAGAAACTGATGGTCCTTCATAGCTTCTCTGTCTAGGTAAACCTTGGTCAAGGGGTGATCATGCTGGCGTATCTCCACATTGAAGTGAGTCGCTAAGCGAGTAGCGTAGATGCCCCCATGTATTTTATCCTTGAATCTGTTAAAGTGAAGGCGACGTGCCACAATAGCTCCCAAGCTATAAGCATTGTCGCCATAAAGTGCGTGACACAAAACAACAAAGTCTGGGGCGCTAAGTGAACCCACCTTATCTCTCGCTAGCAAGCACTTTGCAATAAATAAGGCAAAATAATGCACAACGGGAAACTTCAAGCTAACGGCAGTGGTGCCTGATACTCCTCTCTCATCCCCCACTGTCAGAGTACGGTAAAAACTATCAAACTCTGAGGGCCTAGGCTCTACCAAACCCCCATCAGAAGGAAGAATGCATATGTCACAAAATTCAGTAAGTGGGATCTGTGTTCAGCATATAAATTAAATGACACCTCAGGAGGATTATTCCTAGGATGAAAATGAAAGTTTTGCACAAAGGAATTTGTGAGGAGATGATACTGTTCGCATTTAGCTGCGATGAAGTCGGTGAGGCCAGCATTAGTAGCATATTGGTTGAACTCTTGGAGGATTCCGGCCTCTTCCATGAACGCATTGTGCGGCAACTCGCAGGGCCGTAGCTTCGCCAACCTCGGGGTATGGAGATCATTGTCAGATGACTACCCAATAACCCCCTTGGAAGCAAACTTCCTAAAGAAACTGAACAAAATTCTGAAATTTTTAGTCCACAAAATTTTTCTCAACAAAACTTCACAAAATCGATAGCAACTACTCATAGAGATGTATAGAGGCCATAGCAAGCATTCAAACTACTTAGAACTCTAAGAATTCAACATGCAAGCTCATCTATAGCAGCACCAAGAGTAGCTAATTATTCTAAAAATAAACCATGAAAACTAAAACTAATTGGACACATGGAGGAGTCACATACCAAGCAACAAATCCTCGAAACAGTTTTGGAAATGGAGCTTCGAGCAAAGAGATTGAAATCCGCGGTTTCGGGAAAAAGAACAAGAGAGAGAGAGTGCGGGAGAGAGAGAGAGTGATTTTTTCTGGGTGAATGGAGTGATGTGAGAAGAAGTAAGTGAGCCCCCCCCCCCCCCCCCGTGGGGACCAAAACCCACCAGGGCGCGCCTGGGGGTCCTAGCGAGCTCAGGTGGGTTGTGCCCACCTGGTGCACCTCCCTCTGATATTATTTGCAGCAGAAATTCAGAAACATTTAGAAAAAAACATATCAGATTTTCAGAGCATTCTAAGAACTTTTATTTTTGGTTCATTTTTTAATTACACGGAAAACTCAGAAAACAGACAAGCATGGCATTTTATTTTACTTAACTAATAAAAACAGAAAAGAAAAGGTAGGGACAGAAGGTAGTGCTCACTAAATTCATCAACTTCATACCTCTCACAAATAATCCATTAATAAGGTTGATCAGGTCTTATTAACAACCATTTTCGATTAGCATGAAACCAAAGAACTTTCATAAATCACTAAGTTACCTCAATGGGGATATGAATTTCCCCAACAATAAGCATTTCATATTTCTTTTTAACAGTAAGTTGAGGTAGTTGAAAACTTCCAATAGTGATAGTCGGAGATTTTTCAATAACATTAATACCATTCACTTGGAATTGTTTCTTCGGAAAGTGCACCGTATGCTCATTACTATTGATATGAAAAGTGATCTGCTTTTATTGCAATCAATAACAGCCCCTGCAGTATTCAAGAAGGGTCTACCAAGGATAATCGACATGTTGTCATCCTCGGGCATCTCAAGTATAACAAAGTCAGTCAAAATAGTAACATTAGCAACAACAACGGGCACATCCTCACAAATACCAATAGGTATGGCAGTTGATTTGTCAGCCATTTGCAAAGATATTTCATTAGGTGTGAGTTTATTCAAATCATGTCTTTTATATAAAGAGAAAGGCATATTACTAACACCAGCTCCTAAATCACATAAAGCAGTTTTCACATAATTTATTTTCATGGAGCAAGGTATAGTTGGTATTCCCGGATCTCCAAGTTTTTTAGGTACTCCATCTTTAAAGTATAGTTAGCAAGAATAGTGGAATTTCAGCTTCCAGTATTTTTCTCTTATTAGTGATGATGTCTTGCATATACTTTGCATAAGGAGGCATTTTTAAGATATCAGTTAGGCGAGTTCGCAGAAAAACTGGCCTCAGCATTTCAGCAAAGCGTTCAAATTCTTCATCATCTTTCTTTTTAGTTGACTTAGGTGGAAAGGGCATAGGCTTTTGAACCCATGGTTCTCTTTCCTTTCCATGTTTTCTAGCAACAAAGTCTCTTTTACCATATCTTTTATTCTTAGGTTGTGGGTTATCAAGATCAACAGCTGGTTCTATCTCAACATCATTATATGGTTCTTTATCATTTGGTTGAGTGTCTTCATGAACCTCATCATTATCTTTTTCATTATCAGAAGGTGAGTGTTCATTACCAGATTGAGTTTCAGCATCAGAGATGGAAACTTCATTATCATTATCAGGAGGTTTTTCTATTTCAGGTTCACTAGAGGCAGGCAAAGTCCTATCATTTTTCTTCTTCTTTTTCTTTTTAGAAGGACTAGGTGCATTAGTGTTAATTCTTTGAGAGTATTTTTCAATTCTTTTTGGGTGTCCCTCAGTGGTTCCTGAGTCATTTTACCTCCTCTAGTTGCTACTAACAGCAAAGTCACTTATATTATTGTTCATTTCATCAAGCAACTCTCTTTGAGATTTGGCAACTTGTTCTAATTGAGTTTGAACCATAGAGGCATGATTTCCTACACCTCTAACATCATTTGAGATTCTAAATAACAAGTCGCTTAAGTGAGCAATCATATCAGAGTTGTATTTCAATTGTTTCATAACATTTGCATTGAAGTGATCTTGCTTTCTAATGTAATTATCAAACTCATAAAGGCATTGACTAGGATGTTTATTATGGGGATCATCACTATCATTGAATTTCATAAAAGATTTTACCTCTACCACCTTAAGTGGTGGTGGTGCTTCAAGCCCTTGTATTTCTTTGATAGGTGGTAAATTTTTAACATCCTCGGCCTTAGTACCTTTTTCCTTCATAGATTTCTTTGCCTCTTGCATATCTTCAGGACTGAGATATAAGATACCCCTCTTCTTCAGAGTGGGTTTAATAGGTGTTTCGGGAGGAGTCCAATCATCATAATTTTTCAGTATGTTATTCAATAATTCTTTAGCTTGCCCATAGCACAACTATCTAGGAAATCCCTAGGTGCATCGGTTAGTCCATTATAGAAGATATCAAGTATTTCATTTTTTTAAGAGGATGATCAACCAAAGCATTAAGCAATTGGAGAAGCCTCCCCCAAGCTTGTGGGAGACTCTCCTCTTCAATTTGCACAAAGTTAAATATTTCCTGCAAGGCAGCTCATTTCTTATGAGCAGGGAAATATTTTTTAGAGAAGTAATAAATCATATCCTAGGGACTACGCACACAACCAGTAGCAAGAGTATTGTACCAAGTTTTAGCATCACCCTTTAATGAGAACGGAAATAACTTAAGAATTTAGTAACAGCGAATCTTCTCATCATGAGCAAAAAGGGTGGCTATATCATTCAACTTAGTAAGGTGTGCCACAACAGTTTCAGTTTCATAACCATGGAAAGGATCATATTCAACCAAAGTGATTAACTCTGGGTCGACAAAGAATTCATAATCCTTATCATCAATCACAATAGGTGAAGTAGAAAACTCAGGCTCACATTTCATTTTAGCATTCAGAGATCTTTCTTTATACTTGCATAATAATTTCTCTAGATCATCTCTATCCTTACAAGCAAGAATATCTCTAGTTGCCTCCTCACTCATAGTATAACCTTCCGGTACCTTTGGCAATTCATACCTAGGAGGACTAGTTCTAGTAGGTGTTTCAAGATTTTCAGTTTTAAGTTCATCATCAGAACAATATCATGGTGTCTTACTCTAGCAATTTGTTCATCAAGCAATTCACCTAGTGGCACATCATCATCAAGCAAGGTACTAGCATCATCATGAGTAGCATTCATAGCAGAAGTAGCATCATCAATAACTTGTGACATATCAGAATTAATAGCATGTGGTGGTGTTGCAAGCTTACTTATAACAGAAGGTGAATCTAAAGCGGAGCTAGATGGCAGTTCCTTACCTCCCCTCGTCTTTGAGGGAAAAATCTTAGTCTTAGCATCCTTCAGATTCTTCATAGTGATAATATGAAAATAATCCCAAGTGACTCAACAAGTATAGCTATGCTTCCCGGCAAAGGGGCCAGAAAAAGGTCTTGATAACCCACAAGTATAGGGGATCGCAACAGTTTTTGAGGGTAGAGTATTCGACCCAAATTTATAGATTCGACACAAGGGGAGCCAAAGAATATTTGAAGGTATTAGCAGCTGAGTTGTCAGTTCAACCACACTTGGAGATTAATTATCTATAGCAAGGTGATTAGTAGCACAGTAATATGATAGTTTTGATGATAGTAGCAGCAACAACAGTAACGGTAACAATGATAGCAGTGATATTGTAGCAGTAACGATAGCAGTAGCAATAGTAGTAACTTAGCAAGAACAATATAAGATAAATTCATAGGCATTGGATCAGTGACTCATTGGATGATATTCATCATGAGACCGTTATAACCTAGGGCGATATAGCACTAGCTCCAGTTCTTAAATATAATGTAGGCATGTATTTCGTAAATAGTCATACGTGCTTATGGAAAGAACTTGCATGACATCTTTTGTCCTACCCTCCAGTGGCAGCAGGGTCCTATTGGAAACTAAGGGATATTAAGGCCTCCTTTTAATAGAGAACCGGAACAAAGCATTAGCACACGGTGAATACATGAACTCCTCAAACTACGATCATCACCGGGAGTGGTCCCGACTATTGTCACTCCAGGGTTGTCGGATCATAACACTTAGTAGGTGACTATAACTTGCAAGGTCGGATCTAGAACGTGGATATAAAGGCGATAACATAAACGGTTCAGATCTAAAATCATGGCACCCGGGCCCAAAGCGACCAGCATTAAGCATGGCAAAGTCATAGCAACATCAATCTCAGAACATAATGGATACTAGGGATCAGGCCCTAACAAAACTAACTCGATTACATGATGAATCTCATCCAACTCCTCACCGACCAGCGAGCCTACGTAGGAATTACTCACTCCCGGTGGGGAGCATCATGGAATTGGCGATGGAGATGTGTTGGTGATGACGAAGACCGAAGATCCCCCTCTCCGGAGCCCCAGACGGACTCCAGATCTGGTCTCCTGATGAAGAACAGGGGACAGCGGCGGCTCCGTCTCGTGAAACGCGATAATTCTTTCTCCCTAATTTTTTCTGAAATAATGGGATTATATAGCGTCAGTTTCAGGGTCAGCGGCGCCACCAGGTGGGCAGCGTTGTTTTTGTGCAGAAATAAAAGTTCTCCAAATGGAACAAAACTTTGCGGGGATTTTTATATCAATAAAGAGAATCTCTGGAGCCAAGAGGGACCTGAGGGGGGCGCCTGGGTGGGCATAACCCACCAGGGCGCGCCTGCTTTGCGAGGATTTTTATATCAATAAAGAGAATCTCTGGAGCCAAGAGGGACCTGAGGGGGGCATCTGGGTGGGCATAACCCACCTGGGCGTGCCTGGGGGGAGCAGGCGCGCCCTGGTGGGTTATGCCCACCCAGGTGCCCCCCTCAGGTCCCTCTTGGCTCCAGAGATTCTCTTTATTGATATAAAAATCCTCGCAAAATTTTGTTCCATTTGGAGAACTTTTATTTCTGCACAAAAACAACACCATGGTAGTTCTGCTGAAAACAACGTCAGTCCGGGGTTAGTTTCATTCAAATCATGCAAATTAGAGTCCAAAACAAGAGGAAAAGCGTTAGGAAAAGTAGATACGTTGGAGACGTATCAATACTCAGGTGTGATGGAGTTATATTTGCACCTTTGCTCGGCCCAATATCTTTGAATCCACTGGATTCTGGTCTTGCGATGATTGTAGTTCTCCTCAGGATCAGACTTATAGAGCTCGTATATATCTGGGGGCAGGTCCAGAGTAGTATTGCCACGGTGTTGCCTGCCACCTTTCCTTGCTGATTTTTTAGTGGCCATAATATTCAGACAGAGAGGCTTAAAAGCAGTGAAAGGCTTCCGACGACTGGTCAGACAAGAACTTGCTTCAGGAGATTCAATGTGCCGCTATAAGAACTCTACAAATGAATGCAGATTATGAGAACCAAGGGATTCTCCCACAGACATGTACCAGTGACAGCATTAGAGATGCGAGGGAAGGGGAAGAGGTCATATGCATTCTCAGAAGATTTTGAAGATAAATCAGTTTGAAGACATTGACCTCATAGTGCGAAGACATTCACTTATTTGAAGTGAGTTGGTTCCAGATTTGTACGAATCCAAGAATAAGTACAAGTGAGGAATCTAACTAGTTGTGAAGCATAAGTGAATATACTTTGCAAGATATGAGATTCAGAAATAGAAAGATCCAGATTTGGAAGTGTAGAAACCACTTTTGGGTGAAGTGGACGGATTTGACAGATCGAAATAGCGGTAAAAGCAAGTTTTATTTACCACTTGAGGAACTGCTAGACGTGGCAGGACGGATGTTGAGCAGTCCAATCTCTTGTGCCCTAACTTAGCAACGGAAGACACCTACCGCGACGGCGGAGAAGATAAGGTTCGCGGCCGGCGTGAGGACGGCGTCGAAGAAGTCGCGGCAGCTAAGCGCTTCATCTCCGGCGTTGACTCGAGCTAGCGGTGGTGCTAGGGTTTGAGCAAGATGGCGAGGTGGAAGAGGAGATAATGACCGCGCGAGTGTGTATTTATAAGGAGGAGGGCAGCACAGCACAATTACGCAGGTGCCCTGGCGGTTCGCATCTGGTGGACACGTGGCAGGCATGCAACTTATAAAGAGTTGAGCCATGTTCCCACGCACGCCTGGATTGTCGGGTGATTGTTCTGGCTTCTCTGGTTTTCAGGCAAAAAAGATAAGTTATTAAAAACAGTTTTAAATGTGTGTCTATGTATCTTCAAGTGACAAGGACACAGTGAAGACATTCGACACGTGTCAACAGAATGCATATGACTAGACAGAAAAAATTTGAGGGAGTAGCACAGACGGGGTTAGGGTCCGATCACATTCACATTCACTTAGGTGAAAGGAATATCAAATTGGAGACATAACTATAAGTGAATCTTGTAGAGGACAGAACACACACACACACACACACATATATATATATGTATGTATGTATATAGGACAAATGTTTCCTACAAGCAGTGGTAGTTACCACCACTTGCGTTTTTTATGTTGTATGTAGTATCTGTCTAAACCGAGAGTATGTACGTGTACTATGTAGTATATATCAATGAGTAGGTAGTATATATACTAATTTTTAGACAGTATGTATCATGTTTTGGATGTGCTCTTTTTTACGTACAAATATGTACATATTTCACAAATATAACAAAAACTATAGACTCATATGCAATTTTTCATGTAACTTGCTTTAAAATATCTTAGATATAGTTTATGAACATATTTAAAATAATAAAGTAGTATATATAGTACCACATAGTAGTATATGAGATATGTGGGGTAACTACCACTGGGTGGTAGGATGGATTTTCCATATATATATATATATATATATATATATATATATATATATATATATATATATATATATATATATATATATATAGAGAGAGAGAGAGAGAGAGAAAAGCAAAGATAAAAAGTTTCGCTGGCGCGGCTGCAATCACAAGCGCTCATTCGCGTGGGGATCTGGTCCATCCTCTTACCTCATTTGCATTTCTGTTGCTTTTTTCATTTGATGCGTTTTTCCTTTTATAGACACTAGCAAAAAAGCCTGTGCGTTGCAACGGGAGAAAAAATAACACACACTCTTAACCCAATAACCATAATATGTTCATGCACTTTATTTTAGCGAGGCATCATTTTTATGTTGCCGCTTATCCTCTTTCTCACCCTCAGTGGCCTCAGTCTTCACACAAACCAAAGTGTGTTTGAATATTGTTTTTCCCTGCAAGTTTTTTCAGAGGTGCTCATGTGTGGTTATCGATGTTTTCTTTCGTCTCTTTATGATTTTAGTGGTTGTTTATTTGCAATCCAGATCGTCGTGGTACGAAAGAAAAACGGACGTGCCCTATAGGTTACAAGTTTGCTTTTAAAATAATACTTTAAAATAGTTAATAGTTAAAAATAACATCATATTCAAATTCTACATATTTTTCTATTCAAATTTCATATATAACATGTTAAAATCGAAGTTACGGTTTAATAGATATGGATAATTAAGAAAAATATTTGTTTGACTTAAATATCTTCCAAAATAATATTTAAAAAATATTTAACAAACAAAATAACATCATATTCAGATTCTACACATTTTTCTAATCAATTTTCATATATAACATGTTAAAATCGGAGTTACGGTTTAAAAGATATGAATAATTTAGAAAAACATTTGTTTGACTTATATATGATTGGTGGGTGAATTATCTAATACGTCAGGGGGGTTTCCATAAAAATGTGAAATAACGGTTCAGTTATGACTTAAGTGTATACTGCGGGTTAATTCATGAAAAATGCAGGGGATTTTCTACAAAAGTGCATGACGACGGCGGAAACCCAACTTGCTTTATTATTAGGTAGAGATAGTGGACCAGGCGGGCTGCAACATGACAGAAACTAGGCTGCAAGCGCGCAGTGCAGCAGGGCTTGGACCACCGACGTTCGGCCCATGCGGTTCCAGGAGAACCCCCATCTGAAGGTTCGAACCTTTCCGCTCTTTTTTTGTGTTTAGTGTTCTGTCCAGACATTGGAGGTCCATAGTTCACGCCACACAGCCCCTATGGGCCGTGAATCTGGCCGCTGTGCATGGCCTGTTTTATTTGTTCCATCTCCCGTGAACTCCAAACAAAATAAAATGTGTAGCATCTCCATTACTTTCACGTTTGCCCATCATATCGTTAGTTTTCAACACCCTGGCGTCATATTCGCACCATTCTTTTTAATCATAACATGCAATAAAGCAGAATGCAGTTGATGTTTTTTTTCCGGATTGCCCTTGATTCAATCACAATTGTTCTGTACGCTTTTTTTTTTGCTCCCTGATATGTGTAACAAATTTAACCTTGCTTCATGTTTGTTGTTTTGTCACAGGCGCCGGTTCTGCGCCAGTCCTGCGCCGCCCACGCCAGTCCTGCATCCCGTGAGCAGGCGCCAGCACTGCGCCGGCCATTTGCTTGGGGGGTAAACACGGACTGGGATCAGGTGACAAGCGCTACGGTGACATGCACGGTGACATGCGGCCCAAATTCAAATTTAAACATTGCGAAAAAATCTAAAAAAAAATCATGCATGTTCACAGCACATATTAAGATAACCCCTAAAAATTTCAGATCAAAATTCGAAACATACATCGAGAAATAAAAAAGAGAAACTCAGATGTGAATAGTCTACAAAGAACCGTTCGGGAACTATTCATGACAGATTTCTCTTTTTTGTTTCTTGATGTATGTTTCGAATTTTGATCTGAAATTTTTAGGGGTTATCTTAGTATGTGCTGTGAACATGCATGATTTTTTTTAGATTTTTTCGCAATGTTTAAATTTGAATTTGGGCCGTATGTCACCATGCATGTGTCATCGTAGCGCATGTCACCTGATCCCAGTCCGGTAAACACCCCCGTGACTCATGTGCGTGGTCAAACGCGTGGGCTGTGACTGCCATCATCCTCTATCTCGCCCGTCCAGAGAGAGACAGAGAGAGGAGCGACCAGAGAAAATGGTGGATCCGGAGAAAGGTAGAGATACGGCCTCGACGGAGCAAGAGCAGCCCCCCAGACAGCGACCGACATCCTTCTCAGTGGGGGAGAACGGTGGTGCTGCGCAGGCTATGGAGGGAGACGATGTAAAGGGTATGAATCTGAAAACTTTTTTCGCGCTCTTCACTCCCTCATGTATGTAAACTTTCACCATGTTCTCATTTTTAAGATCGAGAGATCCAAAAATCTGTTTTTAAAGCTCTCTTCTATGATCCTCACTCGTTTTCGTGGCACTGCATGCGTGAACCTCAGCCCCTAGCGTGGATCAGACCGAACCAAAACCAGCAAGCAAAAACACGCCTGGCGCCGAGACAATTGATGTGGAACACACGAACGAGGGGAATGGTACCAAACTAGCGCAAGTCGCCGACCAAGACAACAGCGGCCAAGCAGATGAAGAGGGATGGACAAGACATCAAAGGTAATTATCGCACTATGCAACCATCGTAGTTCTTTCATATAGAAAAGGTCTACATCATTTCAGAATCATACCCCTTGTCGTTGGAACTATCTGCACACTATAGAACCAGCATGGATCGCAACAAACTTAGTGCGTCGTATTAATCTTACAGGAATAAAAATGGGAAGCCATTCAGAGCAGCAGCGGAGGGGAGCATTGGGGCAATCGAGAGGGCAATGGATGAAGCAGTGAAGCTTGGAAAGAAAATTGTCTTCGAACCAGCTGTGGGCATGCCTTTCAACTCTGAGCAGGAGGCATACGAGTTTTACAATGCATATTCATGGGAAGTCGGTTTGGCATCAAGCATGGAAATAAGTACGTCAACGGCAATAATTACAAATCCAAACAAGATATACTGTGCTCATGCGAGGTTAGCTAAAATCAAACACTTTTCAGTTTTTCATTTTAATTGATACGACACATGCTACTAACCGTCCCATTTTGTTTTTTCCATCTGACATAAAGGGCAAAGACAGGATTTGAGGAAGCTAGGCATGTTGGCAGCGGCGCACCATGCCGGCGACACTGCCAACACCCTCACCAGGTCGCCGCAGCTGCCCAGCCGGATGTAGATCTCGTGGAGGACGTCCACGCTGCCCAACGCCGGGTGCACGAGGGTGCGTCGGGCCATCTGTTTTGCATATCTAGCAAGGAATGATCTGGGAGGAAGGAGAGGGGTGGGCGAGCTGTGGTAGATGGGGTATGTGGGGGGGTGAGCGTTTGTTTGAGGGTCTTGCTATTTGGGTCGAACAGATATATGCTGGATGCAGGGAAGCTCTGATATGTCCGTTGTGTAACAAAGACGCGGCACCGGGGAAGAAATGGCGCTCGGGTGTGGATGGATAGTCAGAACGGCCATGCACCTACTCTACGTGCCTATTGGAAAAAAATTGTATGAGACCAGGTCTCACGGATTAGCAGGTGAGACCCATCCTGATGGATGACATGTGGCATTCACAAATCACAAAGCATCCCCCCACCCCCACCTGAAATCAGGGGGGGAGAGATTAGATGCTTTGTGATTTGTGAATGCCACATGTCATCCATCAGGGCGGGTCTCACCTGATTTATATGAGACCTGGTCTCATATAATTTTTTTCCGTGCCTATTCATTGATTTTCAAGTGGAGGGATTCGCTCGCTCGCGTGGCCGAATCTCGGCCGGCATGCACGCATTCTGTCAGGACGAAAAAGGCAACGTTTTTAATATGTCCGTTGCTGCATCATATGATGCGACCCGTTTTCTACAGAAATATAATCATAAGCAGCAAGTTCATACACGGGGACGGCATATAATGTTTTCATGATCTTTGTAGTGCAAACCTATTCGAAAATAAAAAATAAACTACTTTTGAATTTGTTTTTGTAACTCATGTGTTTTTGGTTATGTGTGGCCAATCATACATCATTTTTTTAATTTTTTTAGCAAATTTGAATATAAACAAATAAGTGGGGGAACAAAACACTAGGGGCGCAAGCACCATTTTTGTGCATGCGTTTTTTAGTCTTAAACCGATTTTACCAGGTTTATGGCATTTAAAAAACTGCAGCAGCACCCCCCCCCCCCTGAGGCGCCACGAACATTCACGCGCTTGCATTTTTTTTATTTCATCAAATATACGACATGTTGAAAAATTCTGCTCCGTACGGGGGCAAGCGGGAAAACTGAACGGCTCTCAACACAAAACAAATGCCGCTCCGTACGGGGGGCAAACGGGAAATGTACTGGGCACAAACTTTATAGCGCTTTTTGAGTTATAAAAAATATAGTGCATGTCACAGGAGTCGACCCAAATCTAATCAAACACATTTTATGCCATAAAAAAACGAGCCCTCTCACTGCGACACATTACTAGTCAACTATGCTTGTCGGTAACTTAGGCGACCAGGGCAGAGCAACCGGCAACACTTTGCACGCAGGTGATGTTGGTGTGGTGCAAAATCTCGGTTGCCTCCTTTGCCTCTGTGTCAATGGAGTACAAAGAGCCTGCGTATCCAATACTTGCGGCCATGTGACGTGCCCCTTTATCGGCAGCCAGTGTTCTGACAAAATACGAGAGTCGTGTGCCTGTCCTTCGGTAAGCATTTTTCACACCACATAGCTGAATCTTCCAACAGACCGAACAACACTGGAAAATGGCAATGCTTGCTTCCGAGTTCCATGTACCAGACGGCTGTAGCTCCCATATCCGAAGGAAAGCCCCGAACCAACACCCACGTGCCTATATGCATTACTCATCCCCCCCCCCCCCCCCGTCCCGCCATCTCGAAGAGCGAGAACCGTCCTTTTTTATTGTCGGAACCCCACCCAATCCGATGGGGTGGAGGGGGGAACCCTATGTTACACACAAGGAACCGTCCTAGCTAAATCCTCTAACAGGACGAACAACACTGAAAATAGCAAAGCTTGCTCACGAGTTTCATCTACCAGACGGATGTAGTTCCCATACCCGAAGGAGAGCGCCTAAACCAGCACCCATGTGCCTATATGCATTACCCCTCCCCCCCCCCCCAAATCTCCGCGCATCTGGAGCGCAAGTGTAACGCCCCGGATTCGATGTGCCAGGTGTCTTCCGTTTATTCGCCGTCATTGCCTTGTCATTTGCTTGCGTGTTGTATTTTTCCATGTCATCATCTGCATTTCATCTGCATGTTTTTCAAAACTTGCATCCGTTCAGGTTCCCCTGGTTCTCTCTTTTGTCCGTTCGGAGTCCAGACCACTCTCGCCATGCCCCGTCGCCCCCTCTTAGACCTTGTTTCGTGAGCGGGATAAAAACATTCTCGGAATGGGCCGAGATTTGCCGAGTGGCCTTGGTATATCACCGGTAGACCGCTTGTCAAGTTTCGTGCCATTTAGAGTCCGTTTGATGCTCCAATGGTTAGCCGGGTAACCGTAAAAGCCCTCTTTATGTTGCAGCCCAACACCCTTCCTAAGTGGCCCAATAACCCATCCAAACCCCCTCCATGCTCTCGGTCGTCTGATCACGATCGTGTGGGCGAAAATCACACTCCATTTGGAGCCTCCAAGCTCCCTCTACCTATAGAAACACCTCCCCTCCAAAATTCAGGCGAAAACCCTAGACAAACCCCTCCCCGCCGCCGTCGGACACATCCGGACCGGGCCGGACATGTCCGCCCGCCGCCGCCCAGCGAATCAGCCACTAACACATGGCCGCGCCCACATCGCCGCCCGTTCCGCGCCGCCGGCCCGTCGAAGCCTGGCGCGGGCCCCCACGGCCCGCATCGCCCGCGGCCGCCCGCGCGCGTGCGTTGCCCCGCGCCGCCTCCTCGCTTCGCCCGCCGCCGCCCGTTCACCGACCCCGCCGTCGAGCGCCCGTGCCTCTCCGCCGCCATCCCACGCCTAGCGCCGCCGCCTCCGCGCCCGCCGGCCGTCGCCTCCACGCGCCGCCCCGTCGACCGACTCTGGCGCTCGCCGCGCGGCGCCACCCCTCGGAGTCTGCGCCCGGATCCGCCTCGCCGGCACCGCCCCCTGCCTTCTCCGGCGTCCTTCTTCGACGAGCCAGCCATCCTCATGAACCGCGCCGCTCGATCCAGATCGAAACAGCCCCGTTGACCACTGTTCACCCGAGGTCCACAAATCCACTGTCAATTTATGCGTTATTTTTAGTCCCTGTTCATCGCATCATAACTCCTCATCCATAGATCCGTTTTGCATGCATGTTATATAAAAATGTTCATCTAGATGTGCTCTTCATTTTGTTCCATTGTGCCATGCTTGTTTGAGTTGATCTTGATGCCCAAATCATTATTGCAAGAGTGCTAAATGATGTTAACTGCTGTCTGTTAACAGAACTTGGTGATTTATCTTTTTCATTGCATTTTGTGTGTGCATCCTATGAGCTTGATGTCTACATGAGTTTTGAGCTACATCATGCCATTTTTATATTGGTGCAATCCATGTATTTTTGTGAGTCTTGTAGTGAGTGCATCGAGCTCGTGAAGTAGGGTGCTTGTTGTTATTGTTTTGCTAGACTGAATCTGTTATCTCATGATGCTATGTAAACCTGCTGCTACAAGTCATTCTATGCATAATCTGGAGATGTTCACTAAGGATGTTTTGTTATACATGTCATTCTTTATTCATCCATGCCCCTGGTTGCACTTATAGCCTGCTGTAGCTTGTCGTTATCTTGCTCTCAAATTGCTAAATAATGTTGCTATCAGTCTGTTAACATTAAGTTCAGTTTTGCCATGTGTTTTGCTAGTGATCCATGCACCCTATGAACTTTCTATTGACATGCTTAACTTCATAAACATGTCTTAGTTCTGTTGGTCACCTTGTCATGCCATGTATTTCTATGTGGTGAGTGGTACAATCTCACCAACATGCCTACTTATCGTTGTTCATGCATGTCTAAATCTGTCATATCACTTGCCATGTTTGCATGGATGCTACCGTCTTTTCTGTTGATCTTTGGAATAAGTTCAGTAAGGGAGTTTTGTTCTTTGTATTTAGTATTAGCATGATATGCCTTTATTTGCCATGATAAGTTCCTGTAGTATGTTGTTTGATAGCTCTAAACATTGCAACCTAATATTATTTCTGCCATGTCCAGTGATTTCTGCAAAGTCTGTGAAACTGTTATTATTTGCAATCTTGCCATGTCCTTTTGAGCATGTTATAGTGATTTCTGTAGATAGCTCAGTGTTCATGTTTTGTTATGTCTCATCTGTTCATCATGTCCATGTCTTTTGTTTTCATGTTGAGGTGATGTAGTATATTGTTTTGATGCTTGCTAGATGCCTAGTTGCTGTTTTGGACAGGTTGTCCTTTAAACTTGTAGTGTGTATGTGTTGAACCGTTGCTCCGTTTTGAGTGTGCTCTATATGAAACTTGCTTGATTATGCATGTAGTTTCATATTATCATGTTGCATCCATATTTTGAGAGTGTTTGCTTGATGTTTGTATGCATTTTGCATCAATGCCATGTTTAACTTGCTTTGCTCATATCTTCTAGGCCGTAGCTCCGAACTAAATGAACTTTATCTGTAACTTGACTAGAATTTCGTGTAGATCATCTTGGTGCATCTTAACTTGCTGTTTAACAAATTGAACATAATGTTTATTCAGATTTGGACCAATTTCGAAACTTGCCTATGAGGACCTACCGGATTTGTTATATGTTGTTTCCGGCCTCATTTAAACTTGCCTTGATGAGTTGCTCTTGTTTGCATCATCTCTTGCCATTAGTAGCTTCATGTAGCCTTTGTCATGCATCATACTTGGTTGAGCATCATGTCATGTCTATGTGTGGTGTGTTTACCATGTTGTGTGCTTCTTCTCGATAATTCCCGTTTTGTTGCGATCGTGAGGATTCGTTCGTCTACGCTTGGTTCGGCTTCATCCATTCGTCTTCTTCATGGACTCATTCTTCTTCCTTGTGGGATTTCAGGCAAGATGACCATCACCTTGGATCTCACTACTATCATTACTATGCTAGTTGCTTCATTCTATCGCTTTGCTGCTCTACCTATCACTTGTTCTTCAAGCCTCCCAAATTGCCATGTCAGCCTCTAACCTTTTCACCCTTCCTAGCAAACCATTGCTTGGCTATGTTACCGCTTTGCTCAGCCCCTCTTATAGCGTTGTTAGTTGCAGGTGAAGTTGAAGATTGCTCCATGGTGGACAGGATTATGTTGGGATATCACAATATCTCTTATTTAATTAATGCATCTATATACTTGGTAAAGGGTGGAAGACTCAGCCTTATGCCTGGTGTTTTGCTCCACTCTTGCCGCCCTAGTTTTCGTCATACCGGTGTTATGTTCCTTGATTTTGTGTTCCTTACGCGGTTGGGTGATTTATGGGACCCCTTTGACAGTTCGCTTTGAATAAAACTCCTCCAGCAAGGCCTAACCTTGGTTTTACCATTTGCCTCACCACCACCTATACCCTTCCCTTGGGTCGGCCAACCCGAGGGTCATCTTTATTTTAGCCCCCCGGGCCAGTGCTTCTCTAAGTGCTGGTCCAAACCGAGCAGCCTGCGGGGCCACCTCGGGGAAACTTGAGGGCCGGTTTTACTCGTAGCTTGACTTATCCGGTGTTGCCCTCAGAACGAGATATGTGCAGCTCCTATCGGGATTGTCGGCACATTGGGCGGCTTTGCTGGTCTTGTTTTACCATTGTTAAAATGTCTTGTAAGCCGGGATTTTGAGATTGATCGGGTCTTCCTGGGAGAAGGAATATCCTTCGTTGACCGTGAGAGATTGTGATGGGCTAAGTTGGGACACCCCTGCAGGGTATAAACTTTCGAGAGCAGTGTCCTCGGTTATGTGGCAGATGGGAATTTGTTAATGTCCAGTTGTAGAGAACTTGACACCAGATTCGAATTAAAACGCATCAACCGTGTGTGTAGCCGCGATGGTCTCTTTTCGGCGGAGTCCGGGAAGTGAACAGGGTTTTGGGTTATGTTTGACTTAAGTAGGAGTTCAGGGTCACCTCTTGATCATTGCTAGCTTCACGACCGTTCCGTTTGCTCTCTTCTCGCTCCTATTTGCGTATGTTAGCCACCATACTTGCTTAGTCGCTGCTGCAACCTCACCACTTTACCCTCTTCCTTTCCCTTTAAGCTTTGCTAGTCTTGATACCCATGGTAATGGGATTGTTGAGTCCTCGTGGCTCACAGATTACTACAACAACAGTTGCAGGTACAGGTTATGCGATGATCATGACGCGAGAGCGATGTTTGTTTGTTTTGGAGTTCTTCTTCTGCTTCTTCTTCGATCAGGGGATAGGTTCCAGGTCGGCAGCCTGGGCTAGCAGGGTGGATGTCGTTTGAGTTTTTATTTGTGTTTCATCCGTAGTCTGATGGTGCTCTTATGTACGTAAGATGATGTTGTATTCGTGTGGCATTGTATGCCTTTTGTATGTATCCCCATCTATTATGTAATGTTGATGTAATGATATCCACCTTGCAAAAGCGTATCAATATGCGGTTCTATCCTTGGTGGGACCTTCGAGTCTCTTTAGGATAGTATCGCATATTGGGCGTGACAGCAAGAAACCATCTGTTTGCGCACAAGGAACCTTGCATGACAGTACGTATATGGCGGCGAACCAAATCGGCTCCGCATGTGGTCCCACGACAGGGGCACGCCGATTTTTTAGGTGATTTCTCTTCTTCGCACACTCAAAACCTATGTCTGTAGAAACGTTCTGTCTCTCTATATGCACCCCCCCCCCTCCCCGCGGGGCAGGCCCCCGCCATCTTGATGAATTGACAATGCTCCTTGTATATACTTGGTACATGTCCGCCATATCGCGAGCGAGAACCCACCTCTTTCTAATGTCGGAACCCCACCCAATCCGACGGGGGAACCCTTTGTTGCGCACAAGGAACCTTGCAATATTCCTCAACTTGAAACCTTGCAAGGCCATACCGTCCTTCTTTATTGACGGAACCCCACCCAATCCGATTCGGGGAACCATCAGTTGCGCACAAGGAACCTTGCTTGACTGTATGTATATGGCGGTGAAACAATCGCCCCGCATGTGGTCCCACGACAGGGGCACACCGATTTGTTGATGTGATTTCTCTTCTTCGCGCACTCAAACCTATGTCTGTATAATGTTGGAGCTCTCTATATGCACCACCATACAACCCCCCTCCCCGCATGGAGCAGGCCCCCGCCATCTTGATGATTGATAACGCTCCTTGTATAGTTGGTACATGTTCGCCATCTCGAGAGCGAGAACCCTCCTCTTATAATGTGGGAACCCCACCCAATCCGGCGGGGGAACCCTCTGTTGCGCACAAGGAACCTTGCAAGATTCCTCAACTTGGAACCATGCAAGGCCATACCGTCCTTCTTTATTGACGGAACCCCACCCAATCTGACGGGGAACCATCAGTTGCGCACAAGGAACCTTGCTTGACCGTATGTATATGGCGACGAAACAATCGCCCCGCATGTGGTCCCACGACAGGGGCACACCGATTTGTTGATGTGATTTCTCTTCTTCGCGCACTCAAACCTATGTCTATATAATGTTGGAGCTCTCTATATGCACCTCCATACAACCCCCCCCCCACGGGGCAGGCCCCCGCCATCTTGATGATTGATAACGCTCCTTGTATATAGTTGGTACATGTCCGCCATCTCGAGAGCGAGAACCCTCCTCTTATAATGTGGGAACCCCATCCAATCCGACGGGGGAACCCTTTGTTGCGCACAAGGAACCTTGCAAGATTCCTCAACTTGGAACCTTGCAAGGCCATTCTGCGTTGTGTGAAAAAAGTCAATGCTCGTCATCTGAAACAAAACGCCCGCGTCGTGACTCCTTGAATCGGGGATCAGAGATGACCTGCCTTGAACTTGTCAGCATACAGCAAGGGCGTCCATGATCCCACTCACGTAGCATGAAGTCCATGCTCATAAGAGAAACCTCTATGAACCATCTTCGTTTATGTAATATATGCACATATATATCAATTATGTATGTTTAAACCAACTCGCAAACCGTTCCCATAAGTCTGATCTATGCGGTTCGGACCGCGGAAGTTATTCCAACTCAAACATGTATCGGTCTGCAGGACGGTCTAAGCGCACTTTTGCCTGCAAATCGGAGACAAACGTCGGGGCTTTACGGGCGTCTGGGCAGCTGTCACGCCCGCATGTGACCGCCCTGGCCCAGCAAATACCTCTCACCCGCCTTTCCTTTGCTTTTCACCAAATGCCCGCGCCATATTCATGCCGACTCAGAGCATGCAGCGCCCGATATTGATGCCGAAGGAAGAGCGGCGCAGACGGACGCGACCGGTCACGAAAAATCGACCCACCCGGGTGCCTCAAACGCTCGGGTTGTTCGACACCCCTCATATCCGGCCCAAATATATGGCGGATATGGGGCGGCCTGGGCGCATCTGCCACGTCCGTACGGCCCACCACCGACCCCACGGCGTCCTCACAAAAAAAACCAATCCTTCCCCGCTCCAAACCCTAGCTCACTCACTGTCCTCTCTCGCTCTGTTCCCTCCTCCCCCCCTCTCTGAATCCAATCAAATCTGGTGACATGTCGACCTCCGGCAGTCATTCGGGCTCCGACCTCGACGTCGTGGAGGAGCTGGCCTCCGCATTGCGTTGGAGCGGTCGAACATGGACACCGAGGGAAGCTCCGGATCTGCATGGTTGCTGCTCCTGCGCAGGCCAGTGCCGATCTTCGTCGACCTCACTGGCGACAATGAAAACGATGACGACGCCTAGGGCAGCATGTTGGGTGGTTGGGAGGTGTGTTAAGTCTTTTTATGTTTTTTAATGTTTAGATGGACTTTGACCGACGGTTGACCGACCGTTCATGTTTAATCATGTTTAAATTTGAATGCATGTTCTCAAAGATGAATTTTTAAGTGGGCGTGTAAAAATGCGTCGGCCATCATTGGACGGTGGCCAATGTGACCGGCCTAAAAAAACAAATAATCCCGTCCATTCGGCCGACCCAAATGGCCGAAATCCACGTCCGTTCGGATCGGCACGTTGCATCCTCATCGAGCTCATGGAGCAGTCCACAACTCATTTCTAGAAAAACGCTCGCTCCTCGTCATAGTGTAACAGAAGGCTATATATATACTCCCTTCATTTCACAATGTAGTGCGTCCGCGCTTTCTGAGATCCAATTTGACCGTAAATTTAACCAACAAGATTGATTGTGGTGGGGACAAAAATTATATCACTGAATTCATATTGAAAATACGAATTCAGTGGTATAATTTTTGCCCCCGTCGCAGTCGATCTCAGTAGTTAAACTTACGGTCAAACTTGAATCTCGCAAAACACGGGCGCACTACATTGTGGAATAGAGGGAGTACAAAACAGAAATAGCCTTTCAACATCACTTACCACACAGAAAGGGACGCGCAATGCTTTGACTTTGACCAATAGTGAAAACATAAATAGGAGCACCCATGTGATACAGTCTTTTGTCCATACCTCGTTGTATCTGCGCTCCTTTTTTTCAGCCGGCCAAGACATGCAGGCAAGCAACCATCCTCCATCAAGCAGGTTTGTTTGACCATTTCCCACAGCTTGCACTGCCTCTTCCCGCAGCCATTTCGCTAGCCACCGGAGCACTTTCACTTAGCTAAGGAGTGATTGTTATTACGCGCAGGGACAAACGCACACACAAGGAAGAAGAAAAGCATAGAGTTTTTTTTCCTGGCACTGCACACAACTTGTGTCTCTTTCTCTATTTCTTCTCAACAAAAAGGGGGGCATGCATGCACACACACGATAAAGCCACACAACGGCTTGATCCGTTTACCACTCACCACTAGGTACTTAGCTAGTACATGCAGGCACACGTACTGGACTAACACAACTAACTCACATGCACATGCAACCTACTCTCAAGGATCGACTCAAGTTTACGTGTATGCCTCAACTAACTCAACACCCTTAGAACTAGTCTCACGGCTTGCCAACATACTGATCCTCACACTCTATTAGTAACCTGCAACAGCTAGCTTTCAGCCCACTAACACTCATGACTATTGACTAAGTGATTTAGGTAATGTATGCATACATGCAAACATCTCCTAGCTCGCCGATCTGCACGCTCGCGCACCCGCATTTGGGCTTCTCATCCGGCTGCTATGCGATGTGGCCGAGCATGTAAACAGCACCTAGCTCACTCTACCTGTTGAACAATGTCAAAGAGATGCAGCTATACATCGCTGATTTGATTGTCTTCACTACAGACTCAATTTTGGTCTGCAATTAATGGCCCTTTCGGCTCTAAAATGATCAGCTGATCACCGGTTAACACAGCTTGCAAGTCACTATGAATGGATGATTCATTGAAATTCAAGCTGAGTTGCAGCATGCAACCTTTTCTCAGGCTTGCAACTGAAAACATGACAGTAACAGTCCCAGCAAGAACGGTTCCTAGCTTGTCAAAACGTGCCCGGCCCAGCAGCAAGAGCAGTTATTGACAAGCGGTTTTGAAGGTGTCGAACCGTTTGCGGTCGCTGCAGCCAAATCATGTCCATACTTGCTAAAAAAGCTTAGGATGGATGGAACCTTTGAGTGTTAACTACACAACAAAACATACAACACATGCTTACCCAGAATGGTTCATGCTCGAAGACCAATGCTTGAAAGGGGCTGCACGCATTCTATGAATACTCCTGCCATCGCAGGTCATAGGCTTCCATTTTGGTCCGCTGTTGTGTAAAGGACCCCCACATGGCTTCCTCTTTGGTAATAGAGATCATCCAAAATTCAAGAAATAGGAACCTTATCTACAAGAAAGTTCGGAACTCGATGCAAGCAAAGGGTTCAGATAACAGCCACTCTAGCTAGTGTTGATAGAAAATCCATGCTCTATATATACATATATATATATATATATATATATATATATATATATATAAACACTATTTTGATCACAGGATCAGAATAATATTCTGATCACAACAAGAACTTCCCAAGTAACGCGTCTGACCTTCCCCGAGTACTAGGTTGAACTTCAGCTAAAAAGTGTCCAAATGGGGCTTGCGATATACCGTTGGAAATCTATGGACACCAATATCATGATCCAAGTTAATTTTTTGGCAAAATGTAAGTGGTTTAAGAGTAGTTTTGAAAACCGTTTTTTCTTCATACAAAAAATGTGAATCGTATTTTTGATCGCACTTCTAAACTGTTTATCGGAATGAGGTAATTAATATAGCATTAGAAAGCTGTTGCAAAGCCGCTCCTTCGACATGTTGAAAGTTTTCTCTAAATCTCTATGGATAAAGAGTAATTTTGAAAATTATAAAATTTCGCAAACCGAACAGCCGAGTTTGTATTTTCAATATAATTTATAAACGGTTAATCCATTTGAGGCAAATGATATGGCATTGGAAAGCTTGTGAAAATGCGCTACTTTTTCATGTTAAAAGTTTTTTCTAATTTGGAACGGTTTAAAAGTAATTCAGAAAACGGTACAAGTTCCACCGAGTTTGTATTTTAAAGCTAATTTTTTAACAGTATGTCCGAATGCAACAAATGATACGGTGTTGGAAAGATTGAGCAACTGTGAAACTTTTTTGTATATATTATTTCTCCTAATACCTTACAGTTTTAAGTCAAATTGGAAAATGAATAAAAACGTATTTTTGGCATAATTTCTATATACTTTATCGGAATGGAGCAAATAATATACCGCTGAAAAGCTACGGAAAATGCAAAACCTTTTCATGTTGATGGTTTTCTGTGATTCCTAGCTGTTTTCGAGTAATTGCAAAAATGGCGAGATCATTCGTTGTGCCTTTATCGCGAAACTGATTCTTCGAAAATGCACCGCGTGAAGAACCTGGACTTCTCGGCACATGTACTTGAACTTCACTCTGTTTTTCACGTGCTTTTTTCTCTCGTATATCTCTATCCACTGCTTCTAGCTCTCCATCCACTCACCGGAATTGAGCAAGTGATATACCGATGGAAAGCTGCTATAAACACGCAACTTTTCCGTGTTGATCATTTTTTCATACTCGCAACGATTTTAAAAGTTTTTCATCTGAAATTCATTCAGCGTAGTAGTTGAACTTCATGATATTTTGACGTTGAACTTCTGTGACGTATTTTTGTTTGTACACGCGCCTGAACTTCCCTCTGTACGAACCCGACCTTCGGGCTATCTTTGCAACCGTGGCTTCCCCCGCGAATTATTTTGGTTAGTAGTGTTCTATATGATGTTAGTGTAATATAGAAACATTTTTTAGCAATGAAATAGCAGTTTTAAATAGAAATCTCGCTCGCTGGCGGATTTTGCTCTCGGGTCGTGATGAAATTGCGTTTTTTGCAATTTTACTGCTTGAGTTGTTCGACCTGAACTTCCCGTAGTGCTAGGTTGAACTTCTGTCAACATTGCCCAAATGGGGCTTGCGATATACCGTTGGAAAGCTATGGACACCAGTATCATGACCCAACTTCAAATTTTGGCAAAATGTAAGTGGTTTAGGAGCAGTTTTGAAAACCATTTTTTCTTCGTACAAAAAACATGAATTGTATTTTCGATCGCATTTCTAAACCGTTTATCAGAATGAGGCAAATAATATGGCATTGGAAAGCTGCTGTAAAATCACTCCTTCCACATGCTAAAGTTTTTTCTAATTCCCTATGGTTAAAGAGTAATGTGGAAAATTGTAAAATTTCACAAACCGAACAACCGAGTTCGTATTTTCGTTGTCATTTCTAAACGCCTAATCCAATTGAGACAACTGATATGGTGTTGGAAAGCTTATGAAAATGCGTTTTTTTCTCATGTTGAAAGTTTTTCTAGTTTTCAATGGTTTAAGAGTAATTTAGAAAACGGTACAAGTTCTACCAAGTTTGTATTTTCGATCTATTTTTTAATCATACGTTCGAATGTAGAAAATGATATGGCGTTGAAAGCCTGAACAAATGCAAAACTTTTTGGCATATATTGTATCTCCAAATTCATTACGGTTTTACGTTGATTTTGAAAATGGCTAAAAATGTATTTTCATCGTAATTTCTACAAACTTCATCTGAACGAGGCAAATAATATACTGTTGAAAAGCTACAAAAATGCGAAACTTTTTTATGTTGATGGTTTTCTCTAAATCCCAGCCATTTTCAAGTAATATCAGAAATGGCGAGATCACTCGTTCTGCCTTTATCGCGAAACAGATTCGTCGAAAATGCATCGCGTGAAATACTTGAACTTCTGTGGCAGTTCTGCTTGAACTTCACTCTGTTTTTCACTTGCTTTTTTTTGCTCGTAGCTCTTCATTCACTCACCGGAATTAAGCAAGTGATATACCGATGGAAAGCTGCTATAAACACGTAACTTTTCCGTATTGATCATTTTTTCATACTCGCGATGGTTTTAAAAGTTTTTCTTGTGAAATTCATTCAGTGTAGTAGTTGAACTTCCTGCTGCTTTCACGTTGGACTTCTGTGACATATTTTTGTTTGTAATTTTCCCATCCATTTTTGTCAGTGTTACACAAATGATATTCTATTTGTATAAACCTCTCTCACAATATTTTCTTAACTTTCTTCGACCGAGGACTTGAACTTACACAAATGATATTCCTGCCATTTTGAAGTAAATTAGAAAACGACGAGATCATGATTTCTTCCTTCATCGTGAATGGAAATGCATTGCGGGAAGTAGTTGAACTTCTCGGGCATGTCTGTTTGAACTTCACTCTAATTTTTGACGTGCTATTTTTTGACGTACTTTTTTTGCACTGCGTGAAGTTGTTGAACTTCTTGGGCATGTCTATTTGAACTTCACTTTGTTTCACTTTATTTGTATTTTTATATGAAATACACACTATGTAGTACGTGAACTTCCGGTTGTTATCACTTTGAACTTCTCTCTGGTTTGAGAGAATTATTTTAAAACACAAAAAACAACATATTTTTTATGTATTTTGGACATCTAAATAGACGGTGAACCTCTCTCACAAGAATTTTTGAACTTTCCCTCGCGGAGCACTTGAACTTCTAGCAACCATTTTTACGTTTATGAGATTGTTTTGAAAAGTGCAAAAATTGGCGTTGTGCTTTTTATTTTTTGAAAAGGTAAATCCTAGGTTTTAATAAACTCCGAACTTCTGTGTTATTTCAATTTGAACTTCACCTTTTTTGTATTTTGAGTAAAGAATTGTATTCAATTTTTATACGGAAAAAATCGAACATGGAAATACAAGATGAGCCTCTCTCGTAAGAATTTTTGAACTCCCCCAGACAGAGCACTTGAACTTCTTTCAACAAACCTTTTAAGCTTTTAAGTTTCTATACTTTTATTCTCATTTGAAATGCATTCCTTGCAGTAGTTGAACTTCTCGTTGTTTTCACCTTGAACTTCTGTCACGTATTTTTCTTCAACCTCTCACAAGAATTTTTGAACTTTCTTGGGCCGAGCACTTGAACTTCTAGCAACAAAACTTTTAACCTTTGCTTTTTCATTCTTTTTTTCATACAAAATGCACAGCCTGTAGTACGTGAACTTCTCACAGTCAACCTGAACTTCTCTCAGTTACATGAAAATATCTGTGTTTTTTAATAATTTTCTTAATCTTTTTTATGAACTTTTGAAGCGCTCTATTATTAAAGGTTGAACTTCTTGTTATTTAATTTTTGAACTTATTGTTTCTATTCTTTAATAACAAGGAAAATCTGAGTTTTCTATAATTATCGAACTTCTCCATCTTTTTAATATGAACTTCTTCAAAAAAAAATTACCTTCTTGGGTTTGTATTAAATATTGAACTTCTTCATTATTTAAATTTGAACCTCTAGGTATTTTTAGAAATGTGGAAAATCCATTTAGAACAATTGTACTCCTCTATTTTTTCAATATGACCTTCTTGGGTCATTATTTACAATCAGCGGAAATCCTAATTTTGCAATAAAAATTGAATCACTCTGTTATTTAGATTTGAACTTGTAGTTCTTTTTGAAACAGAGACACTATTTTTTTTAATTTGAAACTTCTTGTTTTTAGATACATGAAACACCTATTTTTATTATAAAGGATAGGATATTATCTAGAAACATTGAACTCCTCAATTATTTTATTTTGAACTTCTACGTTTCTTTTTTCTAAATCGGGGAAAAAATAAACATATTTCTTTTGCGCCCTTGTTTTTAAACTCCACTTATAGTTTTTTTATTTTTCAAAATTCTTGGGACATAGTATACGAACTTCCAGATACCCACAATATTCTTGAATTTTTTCCTCTTAAATCTCTGTTCTTTTTTGGACATGGATTTTTTATTGATATTTTTTTAAGTTTCACGTTTCTCAAAAATGAACTACTGAATGTTTTTTCTTAACTTTCTGTGTTTCTCTGGTTGAACTTTCCGGCTTTTACGTACTATTTTTTTCTTCTCTGAATTTTATGTGGTTTCACACCTGAACCTATAGTTTTCTGGTCGTTGAACTTCCCAATCGCGGTACATGTGGGTAAGCGCTACTTAACATACATGCAAATTAGTACTAGACGAAAGGCTCTTTTTTTTGTTAACTCACATGACAAGAATGCGTGTAAAAAATGGATCCTTTATTTTTTTTCATTTTGCCAATTGAATAGGACATGAAACAGGCAAGCATAGTTTATGCTTTGTAGAGAGAACACACTAACGACAATTCAGAGAAATACACACGCACCAAGTGCCACAGAAAGAATTACCTTTTTCACTATAATTGATGGTTTGTATCCACCGCCCACCGCTATATCCTATCCACTCTCTCTCTCTCTCTCTCTCTCTCTCTCTCTCTCATTTCTTTAACCACGGACAGCAGCAGTGCTAATCTATAACAGAAATGACTCTTTTTGTCACGTTGAATTGCAGCAATAGCGTACCAACAGCAGCCGTAAAACGGCAGTGGCGCCGGGCAGCCACACGGCACAGCAACAACTAGCAATGTCCGACAACAGCAGCTAGCAGTGACCGGCATCAACATTGAGCGACAGGAAGAGAGGGAAGCAGAAGCAGCTGGGTTGCACGCACTAGCAGAAAAGAGAGTTGTCTAGCGGCAACCATTGGCATCAATCCATCTACTCCTGTAGTTATCAATAGGACAAACCATAAAGGTTAAGTTCAAAGAAACATCAATACGTCAGTTTCAGTCAAAATAGTATTAAGCAGATTTGGGAGACTGAGGAGCGGCAGCGCAATGTTTGTGTACAGATCCATAGTGCATAGCTTCCACAAAATTTGTACAAAAATTATCTCCAACGAAGCAGGGGACTAGCCAGTCATAGGAGATGCATCAATTGCAGGGTTGAAGCACACAAATGGAAGAATCTCAATAGAGACTAGTTGTCCAAGTACGGTTGCAGTGAGAGCACTGCCCGATGCAGCTGGAATGGCTGCACACGCACGAGGATCCGACCCTGATCCAAAGGGATTGGCCTGTGAGGAGGAGGCACACGACAGTGTGTGGCGTAGCGGCAGCGCGCAGGTGGCCCTGGACAGCCGAATTGGAGAGATGCATGGAGGGACAGCGGTGGAGGTTGACCGAGGTGACGCACTGACCACGGATCCGGCACCACCTCTGGCCGGTGAACTTCGTGCGGCGGCGCAATTGACCTGCAGGAGCATGGTGCGGTGACCTGCATGGGATCTCCCATGGGCAGGTGGTCGCCAAGGACACCCAATACTAAAGACGAGGTGTGCAGGCGGCGGAGCATAGGCAGGTGCAGGAAGCAGCGGCTGCTCTGGCCGGAGAGAGCCACGGCGGCCGCGCAATGAAGAGGTGGTCGCCAGGGACACCCGAGGCCTCCGTGAAGGTGCGTCAGCACGGGCGCGAGGTAGTCCGTACAACCCCAATTCCAGTAAGATCCAATCGATCCTCAACCTTGAGCAGTAGCGACTGATGTGACGTTTTTTTGCGGCAGCGCCAGTTGCGGTGCGCATGGCCGGCTTTGGTAGGATGAGGATGGCGGCGGGGCCGCGGGAGGAGGCCGCCGGCGGGTCGCGGGAGGAGGCTGGCAGCAGATCCTCTTGAGGAGGTCGGCGACGGGTCACGGGAAGAGGCCGGCGACGGGTCACAGGACGAGGCTGGCGACGGGTCGCGGGAGGAGGCGGCGGCGGGGCCATGGGAGGAGAACGGCGGCGGGGCTGCAGAAGGAGAAGGTCGTCACTGGTTATAAGGCCGTTCGGGAAAGTGCTTATAGGCCGGTCTGGCTCTGCTCTTTGATCTCGGAAACACCTGTTCGGCTCAATGTTCACAATGAGTCTTTGAGCGACAGGTATTTGAAAATGCCCACTGATGTAGGGCAATCCAAGATGGGTACTTTCAAGTACTTAAGAGACAGGGTATGGAAAAAGGTTCAAGGGTGGATGGAGAAATTACTCTCAGCTGCAGGGAAGGAAGTGTTGATAAAATCCGTGGCACAGGCTATCCCAGTATACTCAATGGCTTGCTTTAGATTACCAAGGGGCTTGTGTGAGAACATCACTTCAATAATCAGACAGTTTTGGTGGGGGAGTAAACAAGGCAGAAGAAAATCGGCCTGGGTTTCTTGGGACGTTATGACAAAGCCAAAATACCTAGGTGGCATGGGTTTTAGAGATATTGAGGTTTTCAATCTCGCTCTACTAGCTCGACAGGCATGGAGACTCATGGATGATCCTACATCGCTTAGTGCAAAATTGCTTAAAGCTGCTTACTATCCAGTGAGTAGTTTCATGGAAGCCGAGCTGGGCAACCACCCTTCGCAAATATGGCGGGCGGTGATTGATGGAAGAGAAGTCTTGAAACAGGGCTTAATCCGAAGAGTTGGAAACGGGAGATCAACAGATATTTGGAACACCAACTGGATTCCAAGAACTGGCCCCATGAGACCAATTACTTCCATCTCAGCTAATCCTCCGAGGTTAGTGTCAGAGTTGATTGATCCCACATCTGCTTCATGGAGAGAGGGTCTCATCAAGGGTACTTTTTTACCGTTTGACGTGGACTCAATTTTGGCGATTCCCTTGTGCACAAAATCTATTGAGGACTTTTGGGCATGGTCCGGCGAAAGGAGTGGCAAATTCACGATGAGGTCAGCATACAAGATGGTGATGAACACAAAGCATCATCGTGAGAATTGGTTGGATGGAGCTGGTGGAGTTTCGGATATTAACACACAGAATAACGAGTGGACAAGCCTATGGCATATCAAGGTGCCTTCGAAGCTTAAGGTGTTTTTGTGGAGACTAGCTCAACACTCGATCCCGTCGATGGACGTTCTGCACCGCCGCAACATGTCTACCACCACACGCTGCGCCCTGTGTGGTTGTGACGATTCATGGAAACATGCCCTGTTGGAGTGCACTATGTCTAAATGCATATGGTCTTTGGCCGATCCCTGTCTGGTGGAGCATATGAGCCAGAACGCGGACATGAATGCAAGGAACTGGATCTTCGCCATGCGTGAAGTACTTTCGCAGGAGGAGTTTGTGATCATGGTGGTTACTCTATGGGCTGTCTGGAAATCTAGGCGAAAGGCGATATATGAGGATATATTTGAGAGCCCTCAATCCACTCATCATTTTATCCAGGCCTATATGAATGATCTTCGGTCAATACAGCAAGATAGAAGCATAGTACGGCCGAGGGAGGGAGGAGTACGGCCAAGGACAACACAGTGGATTCACCCACCAAGAACAATGTGCAAGATCAATGTAGACGGTGCTGTTTCTAAGAATCAGAAGAGAGGAACTGCAGCGGCAATATGCAGAGACCACACTGGTAATTTCGTTGGGGCTTCGGCCATACTTGTGCGGGGTGTGTACGACCCACCGACGCTAGAAGCGCTTGCTGTTCGGGAGGCTCTAGCCCTGGCCAAAGATCTGAACTTGCAGAATCTACACGTTGCATCGGACTGTAAAGTGGTGATTGAGGACATGAAGGAGCAAAACCCAGCTGGTTATGGTGCAATCCTACATGAAATAACTGACCTTGCGAATGGTTTCGTAGAGTGTAATTTTGTTCATGAGTATAGGAGCTCAAACTTCGAGTCTCACAATCTAGCAAAGCATGCTTTAAAGTTAGCGGTGGGCCGCCATGTTTGGTTAGGACACCCCGGTAATCTCGTTTTTGTCCCTGTAAACATTTATCAGGATAAATAAAGCTTCGCGTGATTGTCTCAAAAAACCTGTTCGGCTCCTTATAGGGCCGCTGTGATCAGAATAACTATTCTAATCGTGGGATTAGAATAGTGTTACTCTCTTTCTCTCTCTACACACACACACATTGCAGAAAAGCGCCCGCAGCAGCTCAAGTCAGCCGTGTAAATTTTCCATGTACACCCCTCCTCCACCCAGCAGCTCCCCCAATTCGAGATCTCCCAAATCTCTTCGTTCCTCCAATCCTCGATCCCTGCTGCAGCCACGACGGAGTGCCACGACCTGGACGACAGCCGGCGACGAGCCACGACATGGATGACAGCCGGCGAACAATACCAGTGATGGGTCGTCTTGGTTTCCGTCACGGCGGCAACCTGCGACGGCAACCTCGGAAGGAGATTCATGTCAGTGGTCGCCGCATCAATGACCTGCAACTGCAACAGAGCATGCGGGAAGGAGCGTGCGACGGAGCACAGGATGAGGAGCCTGCAACGGAGACCCGCGTAGGCAGCGGCCGCATCCCGGCGACGGAGACCCGCGAAGGAGCGTGAGACGAGGCGACCAATGCACTCGCCTGTCACTGCCACTGCAGTAGATGGCCACAACTGTGATCACTAGGTAGTACTACTAGTACTTTTTAGACGAACTCCTGTTGCAAAATCGCAATAGCAATTGATCTTGTATGGATGTGCCAAGAGCAAACATGTATTGCTGAATGCAAAATTCAGAAAACTGAATTTTGGCTATGTGAGTTAGCTATCCAGAAAGTTGGGAGAGAGAGAAACAGGACAACATTTGTTGGCTGCCTGAGCTTGAACTCACATGAGAAATGAATCTTCGCTGGACCTACACTCAAAGTTCATTTATCATATGACTGGTGACTGAAAATGACAATGTAAACTCCTTTGAAAGCTCTCAGTTTTCTCTGAAGAAAAGAGTTGTTTATATTCTATTTTTGAATGCCACCATTGAGGTTGATGTGGAGTTGTAAGCTGAGTTGTTCCTTGTGTGATTCGTACTGAGCTCTGCTTTATACAACAGAATCAACATGTGAGCTCACAGTCTAAGTAACCTTGGGTACTGTACATGAATTTCTCCTGGGTGATAAAAAAACAGAACACGTCCAGGTTTAAAGAGAATATAATAGTGCTCCTGGTACACTCTGTTCAATGTGATAGAAATAAGTGAAAAGTTGGAGAATAAACACAACTTATCATTTATTACATAGATTGAAATTTTCAATAAAACTAACAAAATGGCATTAATAAGCCCTGTGTCTGACTGTCATGAAACCCTATCTGGTAGCATGTCTTACACAAGCATGCAACCTTGACCTTGGCTTCTTTGTTCTTATCCAAAACCAGAGTGATGTGCATAAGACTTGTAGAACTCCTCCACAGCCTTCAGTCCTTGAAATTTCATCCCTGCATTAGGCTTCAAATTATCTTCACAATTAGGTATAAAAGATGAGCACTGCAACATAAATAATTAATCAGTAAGAACCTTCATGTACAAATAACTGAACAGAATACGACAATGGTCGGCAAAAGCAATTGACTTACAATGACACGAACAATTGCTTTCTTTAGGCCGTGTTCGGTTAATCCCCTTGCCACAGGGATTGAAGGGGATTGGGGAGGTTTGAGAAAGATTTTGACTTGCAAGGGATTTAATCCCCTTCAATCCCTTTCAAACCTCTTCAAACCCTCCCAAACCGAACAAGGCCTTATGGGTGTACTAAATCCTTCCTTGTTCATCTGCATCTGCCAACTATTTGCAGATCCCATTGCTGCAGCAATAAGTACATGATAAGCCTCTGAAAGTAACCAGAAAAAGCACACAATATTTGACATGAGAAGTACATCCCAATTTTGATTTGCCCAACAGTGCCAATGGAGAGACCCGGTGACATTTTAAATGACACTTGGCGTACATAATTACAGTCTACCAACAAATATATGTATGTGCAGGTAAAAGCAGGCACAACAATTCCCAGCTTTACAACAAAACTAGCAGCACCCACAGAGATGTCAATATAAAGAGGTGCATTCAGAATAAAGTTTTACAAAGTAGCAAAATTTGGAATAGTGAATATGAGCCTTATCGCATCATAGTGCCACAGAAATCCTAGTTCACATCAAGTTAAGAAGAAACCATGTATACATACAAATCAGATCATTTGTTGTACTCATTAATTCTACTGGGCTGAAGAAAAACGATCTGCTTTCATATATTATGCACGACAAGGCAAGGATTGAGGGATGGATTTGGGATACGGTATTGACCTTCGAGTATACGCGTCTGGCCGCCGGGATCTTTTCTTTGTGGAAGGTTAGAGCGTACGCTGAGTTTTTCTGTATCTAGCAGCAAGTCGCCGCCAGTCGCCGCCATGGTGATCGGGACGTGGGGTTCGCTCGTCTGGTATGTGCAGGGGTGCCCGTGCAAATTTGCTTGGCTAACTTGCGGAGGCACGGGCTGGAGGCGGGCGGTTTGTTGCAAAAATTGTCAACAACTGAGCAAGTACGCACGATGTAGATCGGATGTTCCAAAACGCTAAGGATACAGGGATGCACGAGGGGTGCTGGATTCACATGATACAACGCCATATATATATACGGTCTATTCTGCTAATATTAATAGAATAACTATTCTACACACCACTTCCGCACTGCACGCTGAACGCAAGTGCACTGCATCTTCTGGACGACGAGCACTACAATATAGACTAGTGAACTTCGCGTCTGAAAAAACTGCACGCAGTGTTTTTTTGGTACTGTTTTCGCTCTAATTTTTTGATTCATTATCAGAACGAGGCGTATAATATACCATTGAAAAGCTATGGATTAGGCGCAACTTCGACATGTTGAACAGTTTTCGAGATTCCACACGGTTTAAGAGAAGTTTTGGAAATGGTGCGGCGGATGACGAGTGGCAGCGAGCGTTTTTCGCGTTTTTTTCTAAACTGCTTGTCGGAATGAAGCAAATGATACGCTGTTGGATAGATATCGTCGAGGCGCATCTTTTTCATATATAAATCTTTCTCTAATTCGTTACGGTTGAAGAGCAGTTTCAAATTTACTAAATCGCGGAACTCTGTTTTTCAAAAAAATTGAAATTTTCGGTACTGTTTTCGCTCCAGTTTTCTAACCGTTTGTCGAAACAAGATGTATGATACGACGTTGGAAAGATATGGACAAGGCGCAGCTGTTGTATGTTGAAATGTTTTTGAGATTCCTTACAGTTTTTAGTTAATTTTGAAAATCGTGCGACTGACGTCGAGAGGCAGCGGCCGTTTTTGGCGAAATTTTTGCAACCCGCTGGTCGGAATGATTCAAACGATACACCGTTGGAAATATATCGATGATACGCAACTCTTTCATGTAGAACACTCTCTCTAATTCTATACGGTTTAAGAATAATTTTGAATTTACCGAAATGCGGATACTCTGTTTTTCGCGACACCCAAATCGACGTGGATACTTTATCCAACTGAAAACCGCACTGCATCGGACGAAAAACCGCACTGCATCAAACGGGTAAGAGAACTACATGTTTTCTTTTATTCAAACATAATTTTTTCAAGGACGAGAAAGTGAATTGCACTGCATCGGACAAAAAACAGCACTGCATCGGACGGGTAAGAGAACTGCATGATTTCTTTTATTCATACATAAATTTTCTCGGGCAAAGTAGTGGATCATACTTCACATTTAGCGTAAGTGGACCGCAACACTATTGAGAAGTGAACCAAATTACTTTTCTTTATCATTTTTATTTTTTTATGAACATATCCTTGAATAGTTTTACAAAAAGAAAATTTCTAACTAAATCGTGCATGCCACCCGTCTGAGCTGCACACCAGGGACATCTGAACAGCTCGCGCGCGCGGCATTGCCAGGCACATCAGCCATCCGGTAAACTTTTCTATTACTGCGTCCAAACTACTAGACAAGACTGGTGAACTGCATTTTAACTATTTTTGTTTTTTTTGTTCTAGAACTTTCCAATTACACCATTGTTATCTCTGCATTAGAAAAACTGGATGTATCTACAATCCGTACTGCGGGATGCCATAAGGGAACCCCATAAGGGAACCACAAACATGGTGAAATTAAAACATACAACAAAGATGAATTACTAAAAAAAATAAGTATGTTGTCGGCCACACTAGTGCAGTGCACTTGTCTCCCGCTGCCTGCAATCAAAAAGTGTAGGAGAGAGCTGCAGGTGAGAGTCGTAGACTGCACGTCGGGGCGAGCTGCACTGCACACCGGGGCGAGCTGCCCTGCATGCCATGCTCGACAGCACTGCACGATGTGCTCGCTCAAAAGGGCTGCCTCACCGGTGGCCCTTCAACTTCACGACTTGGTTTGTGGACTGCATAGGTGTTGTCGCTTGGCTGCAGGGCAGGGACGCTCGCGCTATTCCGGACACTAGGCAAAGTGACCTGCAGTTTGAACCAAAAAAACCACCCGTGTGGACGAAGTGAGCTGCATCGACGCGGGAGTGATGCCAGACATGCAAAACAGAGGAAGTCGGGCAACGTAGCCGAAGAGAGGGGAGGGACTTCAACATTCGCCACCAGAGGACGTCGAAGGAGCTCCGGAGCGATCCCTCACCGTACACTGAAGATTCAATAGGAAAAACAAAAAAATAACTGCAAGACCCGTGCGGTGACGGAGGGGCGGGGCAGCAAGAACCCGGCACGCGCCTGATGGATCTGGGCAAGGGTGGAGCACCGGTAGCTTCAAACACCGATAGTGGCTAGACAAGGGGCGGTAGCCTTGCTGGACCTAGGCGCCCGGCCCTGAACGACAGTGATGGATGCAGGGCACGCCAGATCTTTGGTGAGAATCCGGTGCGGGGTAGCTGGAGTGGCGGGGTGGGGGGCTCCCGGAGGTGGTGCAGTGGCGCCTGGGAGGAGATGGTGCGGCAGCGGGCCGGGAGGGAAGGCATGCAGAAGTTGATTGAGGAGCACGGGGAGGGGCAGCACCGTCAAGGGATGCAGATGTGGTGCGGGCCAGAGCCAGCGACCGGGCCATGCGGCCCGCGAGGAAGTAGATGGCCGGGGAGGTGCCGGTGTGGCGCCATGGGCCGGGCGGCTGCCGTGATCCGAAGGTCTGGGGCAGCAGCGCGTGTGTCGGGGACGGCGGCTGGACAGAGTTGGTGCGGGCCGGGGCGACAGAGGTAGGTAGCGATGCGGGTCAGGGGAGGCCCAGATCTTGTCGCTGGCTCACCGGAGGAGGATGGCGGGGTGGCGGGCGGGCTCCCGGCGACACATCCGGGCCGGTAAGTGCTCCTAGCGCGCATCCCAGCGACGGATCTGCGGGGAGGTTGGCCAGCAGCGCGCTGGGGGTGGCTGTGTGGGGAAGAATGGTGGTGGAGGCAGAGGGGATCGTGGGGACGGGGGAGGATGAGATGTGGAGGTAAGTGCGTGAGAGGGTGGGTGGGCGGGTTGAGGTTACGAGCGGGTTCCCTGGTGTTAGCAGAATAAGCATTTTGAGGTGTAGAATAAGGTCTTAAGGGTGTTATTAGAATAGACCCACCCTATATATGTGTGTGTGTGTGTAGCATTGAAGATAAATCAACATTGCAAAGATATAGATCTTGAAGATAAATCAATGTTGAATACAATCCAAATATGAAGACAATGCAATCATGGTTCCAAATGAAAATCTTCAAGAAAGTGTGGTGGTGGCGTTACCCACTGTATAGGAAATATTAGACCCAGACACAGCGAACAATTATCGTGGCGCTGCAAAGTCAAATTCCACATTAATGTATTCACACTCAGAGGCTAAGTCTTCATTGATTGAAGAAATACATTACTTTGTGTGTTGCAATCTAAGTCATCAACATGCATAAGCGTTAGGATGTGTGTCCATTCACTGGTCATTCGAGAATTCTAAGATATTTAGCTTACATCGCAGCTTGCAAAACCTTTTCTCATCCAAGGGCTTTGTGAAGATATCTGCTAGTTGCTCTTCAGTGTTGACGTGAATGATATCAATATCTTCCTTGATGACATGATCTCTAAGAAAGTGATGACGAATCTCAATGTGCTTTGTCTTCGAGTGCTAAACTGGATTCTTGGCAATCTTGATGGCGCTTTCATTATCGCCGAAGAGTGGCACATTCTTCATATTGATGCCATAGTCCTTGAGAGTTTGCATCATCCAGAGAAGCTGAGCACAGCAAGATCCAGCAGCAATGTATTCAGATTCAGCAATGGAGAGAGATACATAGTTCTACTTCTTTGAAGACCAACAGACAAGAGATCGTCCAAGAAAGTGACATGTGCCTGATGTAGACTTGTGATCAACTTTGTCACCGGCATAATTAACATCTGAGTATCCAACTAGATCAAACGCTGAGCCCTTTGGATACCATAATCCAAGTGTTGGGGTGTGAGCCAAATATCGAAGAATTCGCTTCACTGCGAGGTGATGTGATTCCTTTAGTACCGCTTGGAATTGGTCACACATGCAAACGCTAAGCATAATATCGGGCCTAGAGTCACATAAGTACAATAAAGAACCAATCATGGAGCGGTATAACTTTTGATCGAACTCTTTACCATTGTCGTCAGGGCCAAGATGGCTTTTGGTTGGCATTGGCATCATGTACCCTTTGCAGTCTTGCATTCCAAACTTCTTCAGGCAGTCTTTGAGGTATTTTTCTTGTGATATGAAGATGCCATTTCGCTGTTGCCGGATTTGAAGACCAAGGAAGAACTTCATCTCTCCCATCATGGACATCTGGTATTGCTCTTGCATCATGTATCCAAACTCATCATTGTATCTCTTATCAGTGCAGCCAAAGATAATGTCAACCACATATATTTGTCACACAAACAGTTGACCATCATATGTCTTCGTGAATAGAGTGGGATCTAGAGAACCAGGTTTGAAGCCTTTGCTCTTCAGGAATTCTTTGAGTGTGTCATACCAAGCGCGAGGTGCTTGTTTGAGGCCATACAGCGCCTTGTTGAGCTTGTAAACCATATAAGGATGCTTTGGATCTTCAAAGTCAGGCGGTTGAGCAACATACACTTCTTCTTTGATTTTGCCGTTAAGGAAGGCACTCTTCACATCCATTTGGTACAGAAGAATGTTGTGGTGGTTGGCATAGGATAGCAGTATGCGAATGGCTTCAAGCCTAGCCACGGGAGCAAAGATTTCATCGAAGTAAATTCCTTCCACTTGCGTGTAACCTTGAGCCACTAGGCGAGCTTTGTTTCTGACAACTTGTCCAAGTTCATCTTGCTTGTTGCGATAGATCCATTTGATGCCAATGATATTGTGCTTGCGAGGATCAAGATGTTTGACAAGCTCCCAGACATTGTTCAACTCAAACTGTTGAAGCTCTTCTTGCATAGCTTGAATCCATTCAGGTTCCATGAAGGCTTCTTCGACTTTCTTGGGCTCAGATATAGAGACAAAGGCAAAGTGATCGCAGAAGTTTGCTAGTTGCATAGCTTTTGATCGAGTAAGAGGACTTGGTGCATTGATGCTATCAATAATATTCTCAATTTGGACTTCATTTGCAACCCGAGGATGAACTAGACGAAGATTTTCTTCTGGCTGACTATTGTCTTCATCTTTAGGATTGGTTTCAGGCTGAGCATTGTCTTCGTATTGATTAGGTGAAGAAATGATGAACTCGTCTTTAGCATGTTCCTCGATGAGTATGATTTCTCCAGTACCCATTAGCTTGATAGCTTCACCTGGTGTAGCTTCATCTAGCACATTTGGCAGGTGCTCTCTTTGCGAGCCGTTAGTCTCATTGAACTGCACATCTATAGTTTCAACCACTTTATAGTGAAATAGGTTGAAGACTCTGTAGGTGTGTGAATCCTTTCTATAACCAAGCATGAAACCTTCATGTGCTTTTGGTGCCAATTTAGAAGTGTGATGTGGATCCTTGATCCAACACCTAGCACCGAAAACTTTGAAGCAACTGACATTTGGCTTCTTACCAGCCAGAAGTTCATAAGATGTCTTCTTGAAGAACTTGTGAAGATAAACTCTATTGATGATGTGGCATGCAATATCAATGGCTTCAGGCCAGAATCTTCTTGGAGTCTTGTATTCATCGAGCATCGTGTGTGCCATCTCAATGAGCATTCTGTTCTTGCACTCCATGATGACATTCTGCTGCGGTGCGTATGGAGCAGAAAACTCATGCATGATGCCCAAGGTATCAAAACAGATGTCGAGGCCGGCGTTCTTGAACTTAGTGCCATTGTCACTTCGGATGTGCTTGATCTTGACGCCATAATTCATCATGGCTCGATTTGTGAAGCGTCTGAAGTCATCCTGCACCTCATTCTTATAGAGAATTATGTGTACCCGGGTGTATCTCGAATAATCAACAACAATAACAAAGCCATAGAGATGTGCAGTGGTAGTAAGGGTAGAGTAGTGAGTAGGGCCAAATAAGTCCATGTGAAGCAACTCAAAGGGACGTGAGGTATTCATGATTGTCTTCGAGGGATGCTTGGCTCTAGTCATCTTCCAGCTTCACAAGCACCACATAGATGATCCTTCTTGAACTTGACGCCCATGATGCCAATGATGTGCTTCTTCTTCGTGAGAGTGTGCAAGTTCCTCATGCCCGCATGTCCTAGCCGACAATGCCATAGCCAGCACTCTGAAGCCTTTGCTAGAAGACATATGGCGAGCTGTGGTCCTGCTGAGAAATCTACCATATACAGATCACCTCTTCGATAGCCTTTGAAGACTAAAGATTTGTCAGATTCCATTAGCACAAGACAACGATATTTTCCAAATATCACAATCATATTCAGATCACAGAGCATTGACACAGACATTAAGTTGTATCCAAGGGATTCAACAAGCATCACTTTACCCATGTACTGATCCTTTGAGATAGCAACTCTACCAAGACCCAATACCTTGCTTTTACCAGTGTCAGCGAATGTGATGTGGATTTTAGTAGATGGACTTAGGGTTGAATCCATGAGAAGGATTTGATCACCAGTCATGTGGTTGGTGCAGCCGTTGTCCATGATCCATTCAGTGGCTTTTAGAGTTGTACCCTACAGTGCAGTTAGTGGGATAGGCTTCACCAAGACTATTGTGAAGCAGAAACATGTAGCGAACAAGCATATTATCAAAGTTGAGATTCTGGTTGGGCATGATAGGATGCTCGTCAAGAAACCCTAGGACGAAATACATGGTAAGACCATTTGGGCACTTTATCTAGCGTCCCACAAGATGTTTTAGGTCTCTAGCATTGGCGTCAAACGTCTTTGATTTCCGGCTGGAGACCTTTCCCTGCAAGAGATTCTTAACCACCCACATCTTCAAGGGTGTCTTAGAAGCAATGAGTCTAAGTGCAGCATCTGAGAACTTTGGCTTGGGAGCCCTAGCAAATAGCTTCGCATGAGGAGAATAGTACTCATATGAATATGCAGAAAAGTTCTTAGTTTTGTGAACATAGCGGTTAGAGGAAACACGCTCATATTCATGAGTCTCATGATGGTTCTCGTGCAAAACATTGGTGTTAGGGTGTCCATGAGTGGTCCTCTATCTGTATGAAGCCTTTGGGCCATATGATGCCTTAGATCTGGTGTTTGCCTTCTTCCCAGGTGGTGTCATGACGATATTCACGGGAAGCTTCTCAAGACAACATTTGGGCACCTGGATCTTCTTCAAGGGTGGCCCGTTCCTATAGTTAGTACCAATATACCTCGCAAACACTTCACCATTTTGATTCTTAAAACAGTTTATAATTGGCATCAAAGGATTCATCGATGATAATGGGGTTAGCAAAAGTGAAGCTAGATAAAGTGGATGAGTCCACTAAAGGATCCTTGGCAGCAACCCAGGTAGTTTTGGGGTATTGCTTAGGCGTCAAGTAAGAACCATCAACATTCATTTTCCTCTCGAACCCAACACCCTCTTTCCTAGGGTTTCGGTTTAGAATCTGTTTCTTGAGAACATCGCACCAAGTCAGATCCCCTTTGAGGCTTTTGTACATGCGTGTTTCAAGCAATGTCTTCAACCTAGCATTGTCATCAGCAATAGTAGGGCATCCTCAGTAGAGGGGTTAGTTACCACATCAGCAGTTGAAGATATTGCAACATCAAAAGTAGTAGAACATCCAGCAACTGAGACAGCATTATCACACTCAAGACATTTTAAACATGGCATAACAAATTCTTCCTGAGCGGAACTAATCTATTGGCCGAGTAGTGAATCGTTCTCTTTTTGAAGATCTTCATGAGACACTCTCAGTTTCTCAAGTTCTTGCTTCCTTTGAAGATAATCGTAGGAAAGCTTCTCATGAGAGGCTGAGAAAGTTTCGTGACGACTCTCAAGTTCCTCGTACTTAAGATTTTTTTATGTCTTCGATTAAGGACTGAGATCGATTCATTTCCACGTCCAAGAGGTCATCGCTTTTGTCTAGCAGCTTTTGAATATGTTCCATAGCAGTTTGTTGCTCAGTTGCAATTTTAGCAAGTGTCTTATAGCTAGGTTTGGATTCACATTCAGAGTCATCTTCACTAGAGGTTTGGAAGTAGGCATTGTGTGAGTTTACCTTGGCACCACGTGCCATGAAGCAGTAGGTTGGAGCAGAGTCATCCTCAATATCAGCTTCAGCTTCGGCGGTGTGACCATTGTCTTCAGTGTTGAAGATGGACTTGGTAATGAAAGCTGAAGCCAGAGCCAGGCTTGCCACGCCTGAATCAGACTCCTCCTGAGACTCCACCTCCGCCTCCTCAGACGCAGACTCCTCCTCTTAATCCATCTCCTTGCCAATAAATGCACGAGCCTTGCTTGATGAGGTATTCTTATGAGACGAAGACTTTGAAGAAGATTTTGACGATTTCTTCTTCTTGTCATCAGAATCATATTCCTTGCTCTTATTCTTCTTCTTCTTTGATTCCTTATCCCACTGAGGACACTCGGAGATGTAGTGGCATGTCTTCTTGCATTTGTGGCAAGTTCTCTTCTTGCAGTCACGAGATGAAGCATCATCGTTCTTTGAGCTGGATCTTGAAGACTTGCTGAAACGATTCTTATTGGAGAACTTCTAGAACTTCCTCATAAGCATTGCAAGCTCTTTCCCAATGTCTTTAGGATCACCAGAACTACAGTCAGATTCTTCTTTGGATGAGGAAACGACCTTTGCCTTCAAAGCATAGGATCGGCCATAGTTGGGGCTGTAGATATCATGCTTCTCAGATAGCTGGAACTCATGTGTGTTGAGCCGCTCAAGTATATCAGACAAATGGAGATCTTTGAAGTCAAGACGTTATTGTATCATCAGGGCTACGGTGTTCAATGAGTTGTCAAGTGATCGCAGAAGTTTCTTCACGATCTCATGCTTGGTGATCTCAGTTAGCGCCAAGTGCACGAAGCTCATTAGTGATATCAGTGAGGCGGTCGAACGTGAGCTGGACATTCTCATTGACATTCCTCTTGAAGAGGTTGAAGAGATTACGAAGAACATCAATCCTTGAGTCTCTCTGAGTTGAGACGCCCTCGTTGACCTTGGACAACCAGTCCCAGACTAGCTTCGCAGTTTCTAGTGCACTCACACGGTCGTACTGCCCTTTGGTCAGATGGACACGGATGATGTTCTTGGCGATTGAGTCCAGTTGCGTGAACCTCTTGACATCAGCAGCGGTGATACCTTCACTGACCTTGGGAACGCCTGTGTTGATGACACACCAGAGGTCGATGTCAATGGCTTCAAGATGCATACACATCTTATTCTTCCAATAGGGGTAATGAGTGCCATCGAATATTGGGCACGTAGTGGAGACCTTGATTATCCCTGCAGTCGACATAGCTAAAACTACAGGTGGTTAAACCGAATCACACAGAATAAGGGAGAACCTGGCTCTGATACCAATTGAAAGTGCTAGTTATCGACTAGAGGGGGTGAATAGGCGATTTTTATGAAAGTCTTCAAAACATGAGGCCTTTGAAGACAAACGGGTAATACTAAACCTATATGATATGCAGCAGAATGAAAACTACACTAGGCAAGCAATAGTCAAGTAAGCAGTTCAGAGAAAAGACAAAGACTATCAGCAACTAGGTAGGCAGGATCAGAATGAAATACAGTATGAAGCCAAACAGATCTAAGTCTTCACACAGTGAAGTCAAATTGATCAAGCAAGCAAGCAAAGGCTTCACGAAGACAAACTAAAAAGTAAAGAGAGTCGGGGATAGAACCAGTTGCTTGGTGAAGACAAGGATTTGGTAGACTAGCTCCAGTTGCTGTGACAACTGTACGTCTGGTTAGGGAGGCTGAGATTGACCTCAGAAGACTATGTCTTCACCTTATTCCCATAGAGCTAAGGACACTTAGTCCTTGCCCTATCACTCAGGTAAGTCTTCAAGGTATACTTCCAAACCTTCACAAACCTCGTTCACGGGCAATCCACAATGACTCTTGGATCCTCAGAACGCGACGCCTAATCGGCTGGAGGATGAGCAATCCTAAAGTGTAACAAGTCTTCAGATCACACAGACAGAAAGACTTCAATGATGCCTAACACTCTTTGGCTCTGGGTGTTTTGTGCTTTGTCCTCGCAAGGATCTCTCTCTCTCTCAAATGCTTCGGAGGTGGGTTGCTCTCAAACGACAAAAGTCATGCACTAATATGAGAAGTCACCAATTTATGGTGTAGGGGGTGGGCTATTTATAGCCAATTGGCAACGCGACCATATTTGTCCAAAATGACCCTGGGTCACTAAGGAACCGACACGTGTCCAACGGTCGGATTTCAAACACACGCGACAGCTTGGCTTGGGCTACAAGCAAAGCTGACTCATCCAGCTTTGAATAAGATTTGCTCTCATTGTCTTCGCTCGAAGACATAGGATTTGGTTGAGCATCACATCAGTCACTCTGACTTTGTTCACTTGGACCCCACTTAATAGTATGGTGGTTCCTATGACTCAATAAAGAAGAAAGGAAACTACAAAATAGCTATTTCTTCGCACTCCATAGTCTTCAAGTGAATATCTTCACACGTCATTATCTTCATCGTGAATGTCTTCACGAACCACCATTGTCTTCAATGTCTTTAGACATTTTTAGGGGTCATCTCTGGTAGGTAAACCGAATCAATGAGGGACTACTACCTGTGTTATCCTGCAATTCTCACAAACAGGTTAGTCCCTCAACCATGTTTGTCGTCAATACTCCAAAACCAACTAGGAGTGGCACTAGATGCACTTACATTAATACCTGACTCTTTACCTTTGTCGAGTTCCCAATCTTCAAAGTTGTGTTTAATTATTTCTAAACATCCCACTGGAAGTCAATAGTCTTCTTCATAAAGGAACCAATACAAGAAGTATCAAGCATGAATCAATCATCATGAGAAAGCCGAGCATAAAAATTATGAATAATAATTTCTCTTGAGAGCTCATGATTGAGGCATGAATATAACATTGACTTAAGCCTCCCCCAAGCTAGAGCGATACTTCCTCCTTCAGGAGGCCAAAAATTATATATATAACTCCGATCATCATGAACTAGATGCATAGGATAAATTTTTTGGTGAAATTCCAATTTCAACTGATTCCAATTCCAAGATACAATATCACCGCATACCCTATACCATGCCAATGCTTTCCCCTTAAAACATAAAGGGAAAACCTTCTTCTTAGCTTCATCTCCGGGCAAACCTGCAAGCTTAAATAATCCACAAATTTCATCCACATATATCAAGTGCATATCAGGATGTTTAGTTCTATCTCCTGCATAAGGATTAGCTAGCAGTTGTTCTATCATACCCGAAGGAATTTCATAATAAATATTTTTAGTAGGTGCAGTATGTTGAGGGGTAACTAATTGTGATTCCGGTCGAGGTGAAGATACCCCGAACAAACCCCTCAAAGGGTTGTTCTCCATAGTAACAAGTGACAATAAATTTCAGCATGTAGTAATAATTTTTCCTTACCAAATTCCACTTACCAAGAGCGCTTCACTCCTCAGCAACGGCGCCAGAAAAGATCCTTGATGATAACGGTAATGGTAACAAAAGTGCAGCAAGGTAGCCCAATCCTTTTGAGGCAAAGGACAGGCCAAAACGGTCTCTTATGATAAGAAAGTGTTCTTGAGGGTACACGGGAATTTCATCTAGTCACTTTCACCATGTTGGTTTGGTTTGTGTTTGCTACACTACTAGGGAAAAGCCTAGCAGTAGCGCGGGTCTAATGCCTATCAGTAGCGCGGGGAATGACGCTACTGATACGGCGCTACAGCTAACAATTTGCAGTAGCGCGGCTTGGCACGCGCTAATGCTATACCTACTTAGCAGTAGCGCTTCCCTTACCTGCGCTACTACTAAGTGCTTTAGTAGTAGCGTTTTCTATCCAGCGCTAAAGAGCGCTACTACTATATTTTCTCATATCTTCTTTTTGCTGCGTATTTGTGATGTTTTTGTACAGGTTTTAAACAGTATTCTAATCATATCATAAAAATGCAATATGCTCATCATATCATACCCATAATAGTCTCATCATATCATCCAATACAAATCATGTCGTCACATCATAATCACGATATAGCTATACAAGTTACATGACATGTCTCATCATACATAATGTAGTACTTCTTGAGGCGTCAGTTCATATCCCTCTCTCGCACTAGTGTGAACCTAAACTAACTACTTGTTGTCGCTTGGAAACCGGTACACCTGGGCCTGACGCTCTGGCGACTCGTCGTTTACTCCTGGCGTAGCACTTCTTCACCATCGATGATCTATGCACCTGCATCGTCACATGAGTCGAGATATGCAACATATATAGTTGAGCAACAGAAAGAGACAGACTTGGCAAAAATAGAAGCAACATATCATAAGCATAAATAACAAAGTTCATCGTACCCAAAATGGCCTAACTAGAGTGATCTTCGCTAGTTGAGGAGGACGATTTAATTACATCACAAATAAAGTTTCATCGTGCATAACTCAAAGTTTCATCATAGAGAAAGTATGGACTAAATGGACACTTTGTCATATATCGTCAATCGCTCCAACATGTCATCCCATCCATCCAACATGATGTTGAGCCGATACGCGTGCTCGGACGTCTTCCGCGACATTTGCCCTTCTTCGTAGAACATCCTTGTTTTTCAACGACCTCCTTCATGATGATTTGGGCAAGTTCATGCTGGATGTGATAGAACTCAGCTCGAAGTCGATGATCTGGGATATCTCCTAGGTTCTTTGACCATTGTAGAATATGGGCATCATCGCATCTAGGTGACATGCAGAGGTTCTGTTGATCCCGTCTGTACTCCAGCATGTGGTGGAGGACATAGAATCCATCACTAAGAGTATCACTCGGTTGTTGTATGCAACAGAAGTCGGTCTTATGGCCGAAGGCGGGCGCGTGGTTCCTTGTCCTCCTGGTCTTGATCTCTCCACCCGGTACGCCATACCTCAAGATATCACTGTTGAGAACAGACCTGATGTGGGTGTAATCCTTTTTCTTCAGGTTCTTCGATGAGTCCAAGTAAAGAGCGTGGGAGAATCGAGGGTAAAGGATGATGAGTACGGCGTTCCCGCCGCTGCGCAAAATAAGTACACCTCAAATTAGCCTCCACGCGTGCAAATGAATGATTGAAATCGAAGGAAAGATATCTGTGGATGACTTACATGGGATGATAAGGCACAAGAATCGTCTCCTTCTCCTTATTGGCGGCCATGAAATCAGCAATGTAGACCCTCGCATATTCATGGTGCTCTGGGCAGACTACGAAGAAGCCCTCATGCATGAAGTACGGGTCAGCGACACAGATATAAGGTATCTGCACAATCCTGATGATGTGGTTCATGTACAAGGCAAAAATGCGGACAAACATAAAATCCAGCTTTTTCAAGTGAAACATGTCGAAGATGTAATCGAATCGAAGGAAGAACTTTTGCGTGGGGAATGTGTCGATGTACGACCTTTGCCACGGCACGTTAACCACGTACAACGGGTATCCTGGAGTTTTTGAGGCGATCAGGCTTTTCTCTCTCTGCAGCACATCTTCATGAAGTTTCCTTAGATCGTCATACATGGCCTCTACCGTTGCCTTAGGTAGGATCGGATCACCGGGGATATGACATTTTGCTGCACCGGGGATAGGTATAAGGTCTTGAACCCGAGGTGCTGAGGCGGCTGGATCATAGAAGAAGCTTTGTTGCCTTTCCTCGTTCTCTTCCTATGCTTCTTTCCTACTAGAAGTGAGCCTTTTACGTTCATCCTCCGGCAATTCAGGCACCGACTCATCACGCTCAAACCCTGAGTACTCATACTACTAAGCCATCAATCCTCCCTCGTCACAAGCGCCGGTATTGAGATACTGTAGAGGGTCATCGTCATCCTCATTGATGGCATCAGGCATTGCTTCTTCGATGACGGTGACATCATCAACCAGTAATGGAGCCTCTTCTTCATCTGGCACAACAGGCGATGCTAATTGGGTAGGTGGGGTGTTGGTGTTCATACCTTGCTGAGGCGCTTGGTCGTGGGTGTGCTCCCAGCCGCCTCCAGACAAAGCAGACTCTTCGGCCACAACAGGACACAACGCTTGCAATCGCCAAGCTGCGGCGGGGTCTTGTTGTCATCTCCCGCTAGTGCTACCAGAGGAGCCAAATTCTCGTGGCCCGGTTCGACACTGGCCACGGAAACCTTAAAGACGTCAAGGGGGCCGGCCGGTTGTGGAACAATTGTTCCTTCGGCTGCATTAGCGTCGCCTTTCTCACGTCCACCTTCTGGTTACTGATGGTGTACAGTAAGGTGCACGGGGTTTCCTCGGCCTGCAAAGACATGCCTGCGACATGAGATATCCGAAAGGCAATGGAAACTGGAGATTATACATATATTGAAGAGGGCTGGTGTGACAGGTACCATTAGGGTGTCGAGCCCAGCCAAAGGAGAAGCACCGCCGAGCACGTCCAAGACGGAGGACGGGCTGTTATGGGCAGGTGCGGGAGCCGGTGGAGGAGCAGGTGCGGGAGCTGGTGCAGGAGCCGGTGCAGGAGCCGGTGTGGGAGCCGGTGCATGAGCTGTCCCCAAGAAGTTGGAAAGGGGAAAGTCCGTTGCATCCTTATTTGGATTTTGCTTGGTCCAACTGATGATAGCCGGAACCAAGACACTATACGAAGCTGCCATCTCCTCTTTTGCGGCAGCTACCGCTGCTTTGACTACCTATGCTGATTTCTTCTCAACCGCAATCTCAACCTTCTTGTCGATGTTTTCTTCATTTAACCTCTGTCTTTCCTTTCTCACCGCCATGGTCTCACGGTAGTACTTTTTCCATGTGGCGCCATCTCCGACGCCATGCATGCGTCCATACGACGACCGAGTGTTCACCAGGAGTCCTTTCAATATGTTCAAGGTCCGGATGAATGGGGTGTCCCATTTGGGCCTCGCCAATGCCTCAGACGGCGAGTCGCTTTCGGCCGCAATCATGTGCTGCTCCCTTTACAAAAGGAACAAGGATTGTTTACAAATATGACTAAACATGCATTCGACTTGATCAGAAGCTAAAATTAGAGGGTAAATTAAAAATTACTAGCAGTCTCATGAACTCCTCGTGATCGCGTCCGTCTTGAAAACCTTCTTGACTGGGTCCCAACGGTACCGGGCCCTGATGACATCACGCTCCTACGGGACAGTGAACTCCGCCAAGGGGTCTGGGATGCCCAGACTTTCGTGTTTCGCGTCCTCCTTTGCCCATATGGACCTCTTCCCCGCGTAACCATGGATTCCGAGGTGGTGGCACCCCATGTTCCTCTATTGGAGCCCCTTCATGTACTCTGACTTTTCTTTGGCAGCTTCTTCAACGCATGCCGCCTTGAATATTTCAAACTGCTCTTCCATAATCGTCGGATTATCCTTTACAATATCATAGTAGGGTTCCTTTTTGTCGATGATCTTATGTTTCACCCTTACTTTCCAGGCGGACAACGCGCCGCTAAACTTGCTTATGGCACGTTTGTTTATCTTCTTCATTGCCAGGTCTTTATTTGGATCAGTATATTTGATTTCATCCTGGCCCGGAACAAGAATACCTAGTGCAGCTTAGTTAGGAGGGACTGCTTCATATTTGGTATCTTCTTTAGTTTCTCATCGTTGATGGTGGCGGTTGCCCATAGGATGCAACCTATTTGATTGTCGTGGCACACGCGCGCTTCCTCGGGCTCTTTTGGCTCAAAATTGCCGTCGTCCACCTCCGTGACCACCAGTCTATTAGTGATGAGCCGGTTTGGGCGTCGTAGCCTCTTTAGTTTCGGTTCTATACCGGCTTCACCGGTCTCGATGCTGGTATGGGTGTCAGCGCCAGTCTTGATGCCGGTCTCGATGTCGGTCTCAGTCTCGGATGTGATAGGTGGGCCCTGCAACAAGCGTTTCTCGTCGAGAAGGTTCAAATAAGCGTCTGCCGCCTCATAGACATTGCAATCACCAGAACCATGTCCTTCATCGTTGCTAGCCATGTTTCCTACGATTAAATCTAGTCAATTAATTCTAGACCTAATAAAATGAATAATGACATAAAAAAGGCATATGTTTTGCAGGAACATTGATTCATTCCCGGTGCAGCAAATCCCGGGCACTCGATATGTCCTAGTTTGTAGCACAAGTCATGCCAAAATGCACGGAAAATTTCGGCATGACCTTTACTAAAAAGTGGACAAATCGAGCACCTGAAATTTATCGAAACGCAGATGAATCAACATTCCGGCAAAACATAGGCCACTCACTTCATTCCCTGGAAACAACAAAAGGCCACTAGGGCACAATCGGACCACTTCAATGTTCATATAACATGAGCAAACACTATTGAGGAATTTGCATATAACATGACCACTTCCATGAAAAGATATAATCAACAATAATGTAATATGCAAATGAACATCAATGACATATATTATATAACATCAATCTTGTTTTTCGTTTACATAGCAACAGTTACTTTAACCAAGTTTTTGAAAAGAAAAACAATTCTGTTTTTTGTTTATAGCTAAATGCCATAGCTACTGCTTTTTATTTATAGCTAAATACTTTTTTTTATCTAAAGCTAAAATTCTAGGAAGGGGTCATCTTTAAAATAAAACTTGCCTAAATTCTTTTCCTTGAAAAATAGTGGTCTTTTCAAAAACCAAAAACCTTTGCAAAATGACCTCACTAAACACTTCTCTGCGTAGGACAGAACCCAAATTATGTTCTAGCTATTCCTCTCTCTCACACACACACGTTATTTTCTTTTCACCCAAATTGTTTTAGAGCAAATATTCCAACAATACTTGACCTTATTAGAAATTGCAAAGGAACTTCATTTTCTCTAACCCTTCTGACCTCACCAAAATTTCCACAGCAAGAACATAGTACCTACACCCAATTTCTTCAAAAATATCCAGGTCCATAGTCAAAATAATTCAAATTTCATTTGAATGAAATTTGGACCAGTTTCAGGTACATAGTCCAAATAATTTTTTATAGCTAAATGCTACTGTTTTTTGTTTATAGCATCTATTAATTTAAAGCTATATGCTACTGTTATTTATATACCCTCTGTTAATTTGAATCTAAATGGAATTACTATTTAGGGATTTTCATAAAAAATTTGCCCTAGCTAATTTCCTAAAAAAATTGCTAATCTTTTTTCCTAAATGCTAAAAATGCCTACTGCCCTAAACAAATCTAGGGTTCATCACAGCTGCAGCATATGAAATTTGCCATAGCTAGCAGAGAGAGAGAGAGGAGGGCAGGGGAGAGGAGAGGGAGAGGCTTACAGTCCGCGGCGAGGGCGGGCTCGAGCTCGGGCAGCGACGGTCTAGGGAGGGCTTGGCGGTGGCGACGAGGTCGAGTGCGGCGGCGGTGAGGTCGAGGGCGGCCTCGGGCGACGGCGGTGAGGTTGAAGGCGGGCTCTGGCGATGGCCGGTGTTGAGGGCGTGCTCGGGCGCAGGGCGATCGACGGCGGTGATGGATCGAGTGGGGGGAGGGGGGAGAGGTGGGAAAAGGACTTAGCAAAATTTTGAGCCCGCGTGTGTGGTTAAGTCAAACTAGCAGTAGTCCTTTTAGAAGAAAAGCGTTATCGCTAAGTTAGCTATAGCGTTTCCACCAAAACGCGCTACTCCTATAGGAAGTAGCTATTTATTTTCCTTTTTCTTTTCCTTTTATCTAAGGAACTTAGCTATAGCGTGGTTCTGCATACATCGTTACTGCTAAAGTAGTTATAGCGTTGTGTGAGAGCAAGCGCGACTGCTATGCCTTTCTATTTATTTTTATTTTTCTTCTTTACATTTTATTTTTTTTATTTCTCCTTTTTCTATTTCTTTCATTTTCATTTACTTTTCTACTTATGTTTTCATTTATTTTCTTTTTCTTAGCAGTAGCGCTGTACACGAGAAATGCGCTGCTACAAGGCATTTAGCAGTAGCGTGCTCTCCGCAGAATCGCTACTACTATTTCTAGCCTACCAGTAACAATGTGGGAATTATAGTAGTAGCTCTTTTGCGTGCATACGCGCTACTGCTACAACCATAGTTGTAGCGTTGTTTGTGGAGACGCGCTACTACCATGTAGGAGTAGCACTTTGTTATGGTCAGCGCTACTGCTATACCTCTGTGTACAAGGTTTTTCCTAGTAGTGCTACTTTGATAATTTGATATGTGGGTGGACCGGTGCTTAGGTGTTGTTCTTACTTGAACAAACCTCCTACTTATGATTAACCCCCTCGCAAGCATCCGCAACTACGATCAAAGTATTAAGAATAAATCTAACCATAGCATTAAATTTTTGGATCCAAATCAGCCCCTTACGGAATGGCACATAAACTAGGGTTTAAGCTTCTGTCACTCTCGTAACCTATCATCTAATAACTACTCCACAATGCATTCCCTTAGGCCCAAGTATGGTGAAGTGTCATGTAGTCAACATTCACATGACACCACTAAGGGAATCACAACATACATACCATCAAAATATCAAACACATATCAAGTTCGCATGATTACTTGCAACAAGATTTCTCCCGTGACCTCAAGAACAAAAGTAACTACTCATAAATGATAATGATGCTCAAAATCAGAGGGGTATTAAATAGCATAATGGATCTGAACATATAATCTTCCACCGAATAAATCATATAGTAATCAACTACAATATGTAATCAATAGTACTAGTCACCCACAAGCACCAATCTACAGTTCCGGTACAAAGATTGAACACAAGAGATGAACTAGGGTTCGAGAGGAGATGGTGTTGTTGAAGATGTTGATGGAGATTGCCCTCCCCAAGATGGGAGAGTTGTTGGTGATGATGATGACGATGATTTCCCCCTCCGGAAGGGAAGTTCCCCGGGCGGAATCTGTTGGGGAACGTTGCAGAAAACAAAAATTTTCCTACTCGTTTCACCAAGATCATCTAGGAGTTCATCTAGCAACGAGTGATTAGATGCATCTACATACCTTTGTAGATCGCGAGTGGAAGCGTTCAAAAGAACAGTGATGATGTAGTCGTACTCGACGTGATCCAAATCACCGATGACCAGCGCCGAACGGACGGCACCTCCGCGTTCAACACACGTACGGAACAGCCACGTCTCCTCCTTCTTGATCCAGCAAGGGAGGGAGGAGAGGTTGAGGGAGATGGCACCAGCAGCAGCACGACGGCGTGGTGTTGATGGAACTGCAGTACTCCGGCAGAGCTTCGCTAAGCACTATGGAGGTGGAGGAGGTGTTGGGGAGGGAGAAGGAGGCAACCAAAGGCCAAGGCGTTCAGGTATGAAGTCCCTCCTCTCCCCCACTATATATAGGAGGGCCAAGGGGGGTGGCCGGCCCTAGGAGATCCAATCTCCTAGGGGGTGCGGCGGCCAAGGGGGGTTTCCCTCCCCCCCAAGGCACCTAGGAGGTGCCTTCCCCTCCTAGGACTCTTCCCCCTTCAAACCCTAGGCGCATGGGCCTATGTGGGGCTGGTGCCCTTGGCCCATTAGGCCAAGGCGCACCCCCTACAGCCCATGTGGCCCCCCCGGGACAGGTGGACCCACCCGGTGGACCCCCGGGACCCTTCCGGTGGTCCCGGTACAATACCGATAACCCCGAAACTTGTCCCGATGCCCGAAACAGGACTTCCCATATATAAATCTTTACCTCCGGACCATTCCGGAACTCCTCGTGACGTCCGGGATCTCATCCGGGACTCCGAACAACATTCGGGTTACTGCATATACATATCCCTACAACCCTAGCGTAACTGAACCTTAAGTGTGTAGACCCTACGGGTTCGGGAGACAAGCAGACATGACCGAGACGACTCTCCGGTCAATAACCAACAGCGGGATCTGGATACCCATGTTGGCTCCCACATGCTCCACGATGATCTCATCGGATGAACCACGATGTCGAGGATTCTATCAACCCCGTACGCTATTCCCTTTGTCTATCGATATGTTACTTGCCCGAGATTCGATCGTCGGTATCCCAATACCTCGTTCAATCTCGTTACCGGCAAGTCACTTTACTCGTACCGTAATGCATGATCCCGTGACCAGACACTTGGTCACTCTGAGCTCATTATGATGATGCATTACCGAGTGGGCCCAGTGATACCTCTCCGTCATACGGAGTGACAAATCCCAGTCTTGATCCATGTCACCCAACAGACACTTTCGGAGATACCCGTAGTCTACCTTTATAGTCACCCAGTTACGTTGTGACGTTTGGCATACCCAAAGCACTCCTACGGTATCCGGGAGTTACACGATCTCATGGTCTAAGGAAAAGATACTTGACATTGGAAAACTCTAGCAAACGAACTATACGATCTTGTGCTATGTTTAGGATTGGGTCTTGTCCATCACATCATTCTCCTAATGATGTGATCTCGTTATCAATGACATCCAGTGTCCATAGTCAGGAAACCATGACTATCTGTTGATCAACGAGCTAGTCAACTAGAGGCTCACTAGGGACATGTTGATGTCTGTTATTCACACATGTATTACGATTTCCGGATAACACAATTATAGCATGAATAAAGACAATTATCATGAACAAGGAAATATAATAATAATGCTTTTATTATTGCCTCTAGGGCATATTTCCAACAGTCTCCCACTTGCACTAGAGTCAATAATCTAGTTACATTGTGATGAATCGAACACCCATGGAATTCTGGTGTTGATCATGTTTTGCTCTAGGGAGAGGTTTAGTCAACGGATCTGCTACATTCAGGTCCGTATGTACTTTACAAATCTCTATGTCTCCATCTTGAACATTTTCACGAATGGAGTTGAAGCGACGCTTGATGTGCCTTGTCTTCTTGTGAAACCTGGGCTCCTTGGCAAGTGCAATAGCTCCAGTGTTGTCACAGAAGAGCTTGATCGGCCCCGACGCATTGGGTATGACTCCTAGGTCGGTGATGAACTCCTTCACCCATATTGCTTCATGTGCTGCCTCCGAGGCTGCCATGTACTCCGCTTCACATGTAGATCCCGCCACGACGCTTTGCTTGCAACTGCACCAGCTTACTGCCCCACCATTCAAAATATACACGTATCCGGTTTGTGACTTAGAGTCATCCAGATCTGTGTCGAAGCTAGCGTCGACGTAACCCTTTACGACGAGCTCTTCGTCACCTCCATAAACGAGAAACATTTCCTTAGTCCTTTTCAGGTACTTCAGGATATTCTTGACCGCTGTCCAGTGTTCCTTGCCGGGATTACTTTGGTACCTTCCTACCAAACTTACGGCAAGGTTTACATCAGGTCTGGTACACAGCATGGCATACATAATAGAACCTATGGCTGAGGCATAGGGGATGACGCTCATCTCTTCTATATCTTCTGCCGTGGTCGGACATTGAGCTGAGCTCAATTTCATACCTTGCAACACAGGCAAGAACCCCTTCTTGGATTGATCCATATTGAACTTCTTCAATATCTTATCAAGGTATGTGCTTTGTGAAAGACCTATGAGGCGTCTCGATCTATCTCTATAGATTTTGATGCCTAATATATAAGCAGCTTCTCCAAGGTCCTTCATTGAAAAACTTTTATTCAAGTAGGCCTTGATGCTGTCCAAGAGTTCTATATCATTTCCCATCAAAAGTATGTCATCTACATATAATATGAGAAATGCTACAGAGCTCCCACTCACTTTCTTGTAAACGCAGGCTTCTCCATAAGTCTGTGTAAACCCAAACGCTTTGATCATCTCATCAAAGCGAATGTTCCAACTCCGAGATGCTTGCACCAGCCCATAAATCGAGCGTTGGAGCTTGCACACTTTGTCAGCATTCTTAGGATCGACAAAACCTTCCGGCTGCATCATATACAATTCTTCCTTAAGGAAACCATTAAGGAATGCCGTTTTGACGTCCATTTGCCATATTTCGTAATCATAGAATGCGGCAATTGCTAACATGATTCGGACGGACTTCAGCTTCGCTACCGGTGAGAAAGTCTCATCGTAGTCAACCCCTTGAACTTGTCGATAACCCTTAGCGACAAGCCGAGCTTTATAGATGGTCACATTACCATCCGCGTCTGTCTTCCTCTTAAAGATCCATTTATTTTCTATGGCTCGCCGCTCAACGGGCAAGTCAGTCAAAGTCCATACTTTGTTTTCATACATGGATCCTATCTCGGATTTCATGGCTTCCAGCCATTTGTCGGAATCCGGGCCCGCCATCGCTTCTTCATAGTTCGAAGGTTCACCATTGTCTAACAGCATGATTTCCAAGACAGGGTTGCCGTACCACTCTGGTGCGGAACGTGTCCTTGTGGACCTTCGAATTTCAGTAGGGGCTTGATCAGAAGTATCTTGATCATTTTCATTAACTTCCTCTCTAGTCGGTGCAGGCACCTCAGGAACATTTTCTTGAGTTGCGCCATTTTCCGGTTCAAGAGGTAATACTTCATCAAGCTCTACTTTCCTCCCACTTACTTCTTTCGAGAGAAACTCTTTCTCCAGAAAGGACCCATTCTTGGCAACAAAGATCTTGCCTTCGGATCTGAGGTAGAAGGTGTACCCAATAGTTTCTTTTGGGTATCCTATGAAGACGCATTTTTCCGACTTGGGTTCGAGCTTTTCAGGTTGAAGTTTCTTGACATAAGCATCGCATCCCCAAACTTTTAGAAACGACAGCTTAGGTTTCTTCCCAAACCATAATTCATACGGTGTCGTCTCAACGGATTTCGACGGAGCCCTATTTAAAGTGAATGCGGCAGTCTCTAAAGCATAGCCCCAAAAAGAAAGCGGTAAATCGGTAAGAGACATCATAGATCGCACCATATCTAACAGAGTGCGATTACGACGTTCGGACACACCATTACGCTGAGGTGTTCCAGGCGGCGTGAGTTGTGAAACTATTCCACATTTTCTTAAGTGTGCCCCAAACTCGTGACTCAAGTATTCTCCTCCACGATCTGATCGTAGAAACTTGATTTTCCTGTCACGTTGATTTTCAACCTCACTCTGAAATTCCTTGAACTTTTCAAAGGTTTCAGACTTGTGTTTCATTAAGTAGATATACCCATACCTACTTAAATCATCAGTGAGAGTGAGAACATAACGATAGCCACCGCGAGCCTCAACACTCATCGGACCGCACACATCAGTATGTATGATTTCCAATAAGTCGGTTGCTCGCTCCATTGTTCCTGAGAACGGAGTCTTGGTCATTTTACCCATAAGGCATGGTTCGCACGTGTCAAATGATTCATAATCAAGAGACTCTAAAAGTCCATCAGCATGGAGCTTCTTCATGCGTTTGACACCTATGTGACCAAGGCGGCAGTGCCACAAGTATGTGGGACTATCATTATCAACCTTACTTCTTTTGGTACTCACATTATGAACATGTGTAGCATCACGTTCGAGATTCATAAAGAATAAACCATTCACCATAGGAGCATGACCATAAAACATATCTCTCATAAAAATGGAACAACCATTATTCTCAGATTTAAAAGAGTAGCCATCTCGAATTAAACGAGATCCCGATACAATGTTCATGCTCAAAGCTGGCACTAAATAACAATTATTAAGGTTTAAAACTAATCCCGAAGGGAGATGCAGAGGTAGCGTGCCGACGGCGATCACATTGACCTTGGAACCATTCCCGACGCGCATCGTCACCTCGTCCTTTGCCAGTTTCCGCTTATTCCGCAGCCCCTGCTTTGAGTTACAAATGTGAGCAACTGCACCGGTATCAAATACCCAGGAGCCACTACGGGCACTAGTAAGGTACACATCAATTACATGTATATCACATATACCTTTCGTTTTGCCGGCCTTCTTATCCGCTAAGTACTTAGGGCAGTTCCGCTTCCAGTGACCGCTTCCCTTGCAATAAAAGCACTCAGTCTCGGGCTTGGGTCCATTCTTTGGCTTCTTCCCGGCAGCTTGCTTGCCGGGCGCGGCAACCTCCTTGCCGTCCTTCTTGAAGTTCTTTTTACCCTTGCCTTTCTTGAACTTAGTGGTTTTATTGACCATCAACACTTGATGTTCCTTCCTGACTTCTACCTCTGCTGATTTCAGCATAGCAAATACCTTCAGGAATGGTCTTTTCCATCCCCTGCATATTGAAGTTCATCACAAAGCTCTTGTAGCTTGGTGGAAGCGACTGGAGGATTCTGTCAATGACCGCATCATCCGGGAGATTAACTCCCAGCTGAGTCAAGCGGTTATGCAACCCAGACATAGTGAGTATGTGCTCACTGTCAGAACTGTTTTCCTCCATCTTACAGCTGAAGAATTTGTCGGAGACTTCATATCTCTCGACCCGGGCATGAGCTTGGAAAAACCATTTTCAGCTCTTCGAACATCTCATATGCTCCATGTCTCTCAAAACGCTTTTGGAGCCCCGGCTCTAGGCTGTAAAGCATGCCGCACTGAACGAGGGAGTAGTCATCGAAACGTGCCTGCCAAGCGTTCATAACATCTTGTTCTGCAGGGAGAACGGGTGCGTCACCAAGCGGTGCTTGTAGGACATAATCTTTCTTGGCAGCTATGAGGATGATCCTCAGGTTCCGGACCCAGTCCGTATAGTTGCTGCCATCGTCTTTCAGCTTAGTTTTCTCTAGGAACGCGTTGAAGTTGAGGACTACGTTGGCCATTTGATCTACAAGACATATTGCAAAGATTTTAGACTAAGTTCATGATAATTAAGTTCAACTAATCAAATTATTAGTGAACTCCCACTTAGATTAGACATCCCTCTAGTCATCTAAGTATTACATGATCCGAGTTAAACTAGACCGTGTCCGATCATCACGTGAGACGGACTAGTCAACATCGGTGAACATCTTCATGTTGATCGTATCTTCTATACGACTCATGCTCGACCTTTCGGTCTTCTGTGTTCCGAGGCCATGTCTGTACATGCTAGGCTCGTCAAGTCAACCTAAGTGTTTGCATGTGTAAATCTGTCTTACACCCGTTGTATGTGAACGTCTGAATAAAACACCCGATCATCACGTGGTGTTTTGAAACAGCGAACTGTCGCAACGGTGCACAGTTAGGGGGGACACTTCTTGAATTTATTGTGAGGGATCATCTTATTTACTACCGTCGTTCTAAGTAAACAAGATGCAAAACATGATAAACATCACATGCAATCAAATAATAAACGTGACATGATATGGCCAATATCACATAGCTCCTTTGATCTCCATCTTGGGGCTCCATGATCATCTTGTCACCGGCTTGACACCATGATCTCCATCATCATGATCTCCATCATCGTGTCTCCATGAAGTTGCTCGCCAACTATTACTTCTACTACTATGGCTAACGTGTTTAGCAATAAAGTAAAGTAATTTACATGGCGTTTCTCGATGACACGCAGGTCATTAAAAGAATAAAGACAACTCCTATGGCTCCTGCCGGTTGTCATACTTATCGACATGCAAGTCGTGAATCCTATTACAATAGCATGAACATCTCATACATCACATATAGATCATTCATCATTCATCACAACTTTGGCCATATCATATCACAAACCACTTGCTGCAAAAACAAGTTAGACGTCCTCTAATTGTTGTTGCAAGTTTTACGTGGCTGAATTAGGGTTCTAGCAAGAACGTTTTCTTACCTACATTAAAGCCACAACATGATTTGTCAACTTCTATTTACCCTTCATAAGGACCCTGTTCATCGATTCTGCTCCAACTAAAGTAGGAGAGACAGACACCCGCCAGCCACCTTATGCAACTAGTGCATGTTAGTCGGTGGAACCGGTCTCACGTAAGCGTACGTGTAAGGTTGGTCCGGGCCGCTTCATCCCACAATACCGCTGAAGCAAGAAAGGACTAGTAACGGCAAGAAAGTTGACAAATCTACGTCCACAACAAATTGTGTTCTACTCGCGCAAGAAGAACTACGCATAGACCTAGCTCATGATGCCACTGTTGGGGAACGTTGCAGAAAACAAAAAATTTCCTACTCGTTTCACCAAGATCATCTAGGAGTTCATCTTACAACGAGTGATTAGATGCATCTACATACCTTTGTAGATCGCGAGCGGAAGCGTTCAAAAGAACAGTGATGATGTAGTCGTACTCGACGTGATCCAAATCACCGATGACCAGCGCCGAACGGACGGCACCTCCGCGTTCAACACACGTACGGAACAGCCACGTCTCCTCCTTCTTGATCCAGCAAGGGAGGGAGGAGAGGTTGAGGGAGATGGCACCAGCAGCAGCACGACGGCGTGGTGTTGATGGAACTGCAGTACTCCGGCAGAGCTTCGCTAAGCACTATGGAGGTGGAGGAGGTGTTGGGGAGGGAGAAGGAGGCAACCAAAGGCCAAGGCGTTCAGGTATGAAGTCCCTCCTCTCCCCCACTATATATATAGGAGGGCCAAGGGGGGGTGGCCGGCCCTAGGAGATCCAATCTCCTAGGGGGTGCGGCGGCCAAGGGGGGTTTCCCTCCCCCCCAAGGCACCTAGGAGGTGCCTTCCCCTCCTAGGACTCTTCCCCCTTCAAACCCTAGGCGCATGGGCCTATGTGGGGCTGGTGCCCTTGGACCATTAGGCCAAGGCGCACCCCCTACAGCCCATGTGCCCCCCCCCCCGAGACAGGTGGACCCACCCGGTGGACCCCCGGGACCCTTCCGGTGGTCCCGGTACAATACCGATAACCCCGAAACTTGTCCCGATGCCCGAAACAGGACTTCCCATATATAAATCTTTACCTCCGGACCATTCCGGAACTCCTCGTGACGTCCGGGATCTCATCCGGGACTCCGAACAACATTCGGGTTACTGCATATACATATCCCTACAACCCTAGCATAACTGAACCTTAAGTGTGTAGACCCTACGGGTTCGGGAGACAAGCAGACATGACCGAGACGACTCTCCGGTCAATAACCAACAGCGGGATCTGGATACCCATGTTGGCTCCCACATGCTCCACGATGATCTCATCGGATGAACCACGATGTCGAGGATTCAATCAATCCCGTACGCTATTCCCTTTGTCTATCGATATGTTACTTGCCCGAGATTCGATCGTCGGTATCCCAATACCTCGTTCAATCTCGTTACCGGCAAGTCACTTTACTCGTACCGTAATGCATGATCCCGTGACCAGACACTTGGTCACTCTGAGCTCATTATGATGATGCATTACCGAGTGGGCCCAGTGATACCTCTCCGTCATACGGAGTGACAAATCCCAGTCTTGATCCATGTCACCCAACAGACACTTTCGGAAATACCCGTAGTCTACCTTTATAGTCACCCAGTTACGTTGTGACGTTTGGCATACCCAAAGCACTCCTACGGTATCCGGGAGTTACACGATCTCATGGTCTAAGGAAAAGATACTTTGACATTGCAAAACTCTAGCAAACGAACTATACGATCTTGTGCTATGTTTAGGATTGGGTCTCGTCCATCACATCATTCTCCCAATGATGTGATCTCGTTATCAATGACATCCAGTGTCCATAGTCAGGAAACCATGACTATCTGTTGATCAACGAGCTAGTCAACTAGAGGCTCACTAGGGACATGTTGGTGTCTGTTATTCACACATGCATTACGATTTCCGGATAACACAATTATAGCATGAATAAAGACAATTATCATGAACAAGGAAATATAATAATAATGCTTTTATTATTGCCTCTAGGGCATATTTCCAACAGCTTTGAGTTACAAATGTGAGCAACTGCACCGGTATCAAATACCCAGGAGCCACTACGGGCACTAGTAAGGTACACATCAATTACATGTATATCACATATACCTTTTGTTTTGCCGGCCTTCTTATCCGCTAAGTACTTAGGGCAGTTCCGCTTCCAGTGACCGCTCCCTTGCAATAAAAGCACTCAGTCTCGGGCTTGGGTCCATTCTTTGGCTTCTTCCCGGCAGCTTGCTTGCCGAGCGCGGCAACCTCCTTGCCGTCCTTCTTGAAGTTCTTTTTACCCTTGCCTTTCTTGAACTTAGTGGTTTTATTGACCATCAACACTTGATGTTCCTTCCTGACTTCTACCTCTGCTGATTTTAGCATAGCAAATACTTCAGGAATGGTCTTTTCCATCCCCTGCATATTGAAGTTCATCACAAAGCTCTTGTAGCTTGGTGGAAGCGACTGGAGGATTCTGTCAATGACCGCATCATCCGGGAGATTAACTCCCAGCTGAGTCAAGCGGTTATGCAACCCAGACATAGTGAGTATGTGCTCACTGACAGAATTGTTTTCCTCCATCTTACAGCTGAAGAATTTGTCGGAGACTTCATATCTCTCGACCCGGGCATGAGCTTGGAAAACCATTTTCAGCTCTTCGAACATCTCATATGCTCCATGTCTCTCAAAACGCTTTTGGAGCCCCGGCTCTAGGCTGTAAAGCATGCCGCACTGAACGAGGGAGTAGTCATCGAAACGTGCCTGCCAAGCGTTCATAACATCTTGTTCTGCGGGGAGAACGGGTGCGTCACCAAGCGGTGCTTGTAGGACATAATCTTTCTTGGCAGCTATGAGGATGATCCTCAGGTTCCGGACCCAGTCCGTATAGTTGCTGCCATCGTCTTTCAGCTTAGTTTTCTCTAGGAACGCGTTGAAGTTGAGGACTATGTTGGCCATTTGATCTACAAGACATATTGTAAAATATTTAGACTAAGTTCATGATAATTAAGTTCAACTAATCAAATTATTAGTGAACTCCCACTTAGATTAGACATCCCTCTAGTCATCTAAGTATTACATGATCCGAGTTAAACTAGACCATTTCCGATCATCACGTGAGACGGACTAGTCAACATCGGTGAACATCTTCATGTTGATCGTATCTTCTATACGACTCATGCTCGACCTTTCGGTCTTCTGTGTTCCGAGGCCATGTCTGTACATGCTAGGCTCGTCAAGTCAACCTAAGTGTTTGCATGTGTAAATCTGTCTTACACCCGTTGTATGTGAACGTCTGAATAAAACACCCGATCATCACGTGGTGTTTTGAAACAGCGAACTGTCGCAACGGTGCACAGTTAGGGGGGACACTTCTTGAATTTATTGTGAGGGATCATCTTATTTACTACCGTCGTTCTAAGTAAACAAGATGCAAAACATGATAAACATCACATGCAATCAAATAATAAACGTGACATGATATGGCCAATATCACATAGCTCCTTTGATCTCCATCTTGGGGCTCCATGATCATCTTGTCACCGGCTTGACACCATGATCTCCATCATCATGATCTCCATCATCGTGTCTCCATGAAGTTGCTCGCCAACTATTACTTCTACTACTATGGCTAACGTGTTTAGCAATAAAGTAAAGTAATTTACATGGCGTTTCTCGATGACACGCAGGTCATTAAAAGAATAAAGACAACTCCTATGGCTCCTGCCGGTTGTCATACTTATCGACATGCAAGTCGTGAATCCTATTACAATAGCATGAACATCTCATACATCACATATAGATCATTCATCATTCATCACAACTTTGGCCATATCATATCACAAACCACTTGCTGCAAAAACAAGTTAGACGTCCTCTAATTGTTGTTGCAAGTTTTACGTGGCTGAATTAGGGTTCTAGCAAGAACGTTTTCTTACCTACATTAAAGCCACAACATGATTTGTCAACTTCTATTTACCCTTCATAAGGACCCTGTTCATCGATTCTGCTCCAACTAAAGTAGGAGAGACAGACACCCGCCAGCCACCTTATGCAACTAGTGCATGTTAGTCGGTGGAACCGGTCTCACGTAAGCGTACGTGTAAGGTTGGTCCGGGCCGCTTCATCCCACAATACCGCTGAAGCAAGAAAGGACTAGTAACGGCAAGAAAGTTGACAAATCTACGTCCACAACAAATTGTGTTCTACTCGCGCAAGAAGAACTACGCATAGACCTAGCTCATGATGCCACTGTTGGGGAACGTTGCAGAAAACAAAAAATTTCCTACTCGTTTCACCAAGATCATCTAGGAGTTCATCTTACAACGAGTGATTAGATGCATCTACATACCTTTGTAGATCGCGAGCGGAAGCGTTCAAAAGAACAGTGATGATGTAGTCGTACTCGACGTGATCCAAATCACCGATGACCAGCGCCGAACGGACGGCACCTCCGCGTTCAACACACGTACGGAACAGCCACGTCTCCTCCTTCTTGATCCAGCAAGGGAGGGAGGAGAGGTTGAGGGAGATGGCACCAGCAGCAGCACGACGGCGTGGTGTTGATGGAACTGCAGTACTCCGGCAGAGCTTCGCTAAGCACTATGGAGGTGGAGGAGGTGTTGGGGAGGGAGAAGGAGGCAACCAAAGGCCAAGGCGTTCAGGTATGAAGTCCCTCCTCTCCCCCACTATATATATAGGAGGGCCAAGGGGGGGTGGCCGGCCCTAGGAGATCCAATCTCCTAGGGGGTGCGGCGGCCAAGGGGGGTTTCCCTCCCCCCCAAGGCACCTAGGAGGTGCCTTCCCCTCCTAGGACTCTTCCCCCTTCAAACCCTAGGCGCATGGGCCTATGTGGGGCTGGTGCCCTTGGACCATTAGGCCAAGGCGCACCCCCTACAGCCCATGTGCCCCCCCCCC